>NW_010258675.1:69308-74138 GCF_000690775.1 Eurypyga helias
CAGAGGATATTCTCTAGAAGAAAAACAGCTGCTGCCCAGCCAAGCAGATCTCTCCTGCTGCGAAAAGGTGGAACTCCACTGACTTCAGCACAGACTTACGGAAAGTGGTCAGAACTGATGCTAGAGAGAAAGGCACGTTACTCTGGCTCATATAAAGAAATGGCACATTCTGTACCAGAACTGGTTATGTGCCCCCACTGAGCTGAATTTCCCCTGGATAATTTCTTTACATCTTGGAATTCAGCCTCTGGAGATAACACCAGCCCACGGCTGTAAGTGCTGTTTAAGCTCAATGGAAACTTTATTTGGGAGCTCTGGTAATGCACTGTGCCGGGTGCTTGTCTACATGCACAAACACGTTTGTCCTACAAGCTCAATGCCTTGATTTTATTTTTGAAAGTTCTTAAGGCCTGACAGGACTACTTGAGTATTGGGTCAAGTTAGAGAGGCTGAAGAGGCAGCACACATATTTTCTACTCCAGCAGCCATTTATTTTATCATGCAGGTCCTCCCCATGATCTAGTAATAGGCTTGGTACACCTCTTCCCACCTCCCTTCATACCAGTTGCCTCTGCTCTGGTGAAAACATTGGAATTTGTAGTTTCTCCCTTTGTGTTTGTGACCTGTCTGCCCCATGCAGAGAGTGTACATTTGCTCCGTATTTTGAACAGTTTTATTGCTACTTTTCTTGGTCTTTGCTACTAACAATTTCTTAGGCACGTATTTGGCTCAGTTTTGTTACCTGTATTTTGCACTAGTACAAATCTATTTCTGGTATAAAAAAGTTCTTGATTTTCAATACATCTCATGTTCTGTTGTCACATTATTAGAGAAAGTTTGTTTCACTGAGTTACCTCAATAATTCAGCTCTTGACAACTGGTAATTTACATTTATGCTTAAGAAACTGAAGCTTATAATGGCAGTTGGAAGTAAAACCAGACTGTGATCTGAAACAAACCAGGGCTAAATTGAGATTTCTGGATAAATCAAAGTTAACTCCTCAAGCTTGACATGCCAGAGTGTGTGAGGATTTGTGCTCAACCAGTTGGGTAAGGACGGGTTTGTGCCTAAGCTGTTCTTAAACGCAGGAGAGACATTCTCTGTAGTTACTTGCTGGCTGTACTCCCCATCGCTTTCAATTAAGTTTTAAGTGACCTTGGCTCTCATTCTTGAGATTCATCTGGGCACCTCGTTTCTGTTGATTTTGAGTATCTGAATGTTACTCCTTTTCAGAACTATCATAAATTCTGACTATGTCTTGCATTAATACATAATGAAGCCCTTTATTGTGGAGTATTTGAATGTCAAGTAGCAAAGTATGAGCTACACAAGCAAATGGACAGGCTGCTCCAAGCTCTAAGTGAAAAATTCCTTCCAGTAATGGCACAGTGAGCTTTGCATACTATATTCCTTGTTTGTGTTACAATGAATAGAACAGCCCAGGATTTCTGATGCCTCTTCTCACACAAGGAGACTGCTCTCTGTGCTCCTTTAATGACTTCCCAGGGGTGGCATCAGCCATTACGTTCTGATCTCCTAAAGCATAGAGGCTTCCCTCTGAAAGAATTATCTAGTTTAATTGGCTTTAAATTAATGAAAGGAAAGCTTGTTTATTGCAGTCACATCAACTGAAGACTTACAAGAAATTAATTATGTAACTGGGAAGCAAAACAAAAGAAAAACTAATATTCTTCCTGTGAATTCATCAGTTTGTATTTCTGAATGTAATCTGGATTTCTAAATAGATACATTTCTGTTCCAAGCAAAGGAACACAGCTGGTGTAAATCAAAATTTTCATCATGAGTGGTGAGCTGATGTACGTCAAGAAAGGGCAAGACTTCTGGTCTCAGGGACCTTAGACATGGTCAGCACCTTTAGGTGTGAGATTTTGAGTGTTCTCAAAAAAAAAAAAAAAAAAAAACCTGCAAGTACAGGCTATTTGGTTGGCCTGACCTGAATTGCCTTTGTTTCATTTCTGCTGGCCTTTAAAATAAAAAGGAGAAAATAGGGGTGTATTTTAGAGAAGGAGTATATGTTAGAAAAGAAAACCAATGTCTGAAAGAAGTGAGGTGCAAACCACGGGCCACGTCCCATGCCCACTCACCTGTAATCAAAAGGATAAAACCCACTATGTTCTGAGGCTGCTCCCGTTCCCAGTATCTCCAAATTGTTTTGCCTGAGACTTAATTGTGTCTTTCTCCTTCCAAAGCCCTCGCTAAATTATCGTCAGCTTTTCATGATTTACAGCAAATGTCAGGAAGCACTCTGCCAAGCCGCAGGAAAATGACTGGGTGAGGAAAGAGCTTGTTCCCGACATTGCTGATAGCAGACGTTCTAGAAGATGGACTGTGAAATTCAGAGTGTGGATAATCAAAGAGAGCCTAGGAAGAGGATTTTTTCCTTTTACCTCCTACGCTAACAAGGTAAAAATAACTGGGAGGGCTTAATCCCATATGTGAGTATGAAACTGCCCACAGGTCAAACCTTCTGAGCTGCTGAGTGTTCAGCTCATCCCTAGGCCCACCTTGGGAAGTCTGCTGCTGATATTGGAATGGCTAAGGTTCTGCTTTCTCAGAGAGAAGAGATAATCCAGGGGAGTGCCAAAAACTTCCATTAAGAACTGGAATCCCGCTGTAGTAGGGCTCTACAAACGCTGACAAATAAAAAAAAGATCTAGACTGAAGCACTGAGATTTAAATGTAAAAGTGTTCAGTGTGGGGGAATCTCAGGTTTCAGTCAAATGCTTTAAATAACAGACAGGCTTTTTATCTGTGGAGTGAGCAAGATATTGCAGTAGTGTTTAACTGAATGTTAATTTGGCTGGTTCTAATGCTATGTTAATGAATCTGTGCAGTTGAGGACTGGAACTTCTTTTGTGTCTGGCCAGTACGGAGCTTGGGTCTCTCCTTACCCCTCCTTGATCCAAATTCGCTCTTTTTCTGTGTTTCTACCTCGCTCGTGCAGGGTTCGCAAGGTAGTAGGGAGGGTTTCTAGAGAGATCTGTGAATTTTAGAGGTTCTTAGGTTCAAAAATTGGCTTTCTCCTGCTAAAGCACCAAAGATGCCAGCTGTGAAGCATTAATGTTGAATAAATTTGCTCAGTCATCAGACCAGGAGTTTCTGTTTCTACTCTTAACTGCATAAACTGCTATTTGTTGCAAGTCTGAAGCAATGCTGAGAAGCTTCACGTCTGATTTGACTTGAAAATGCCATTAGCTATTCTGAAAGCCGAATCATAGAATCACGGAATGGTTTGGGTTGGAAGGGACCTTAAAGATCATCTAGTTCCACCCCCCCTGCCATGGGCAGGGACCCCTTCCACTAGACCAGGTTGCTCAAAGCCTCATCCAGCCTGGCCTTGGACACTTCCAGGGATGGGGCATCCACAACATCTCTGGGCAACCTGTTCCAGTGCCTCACCACCCTCTCTGTGAAGAATTTCTTCCTGACATCTAATCTAAACCTCCCTGATTTCAATTTATACCCATTACCCCTGTACCCCTACAGGCCCTTGTAAAAATTCCCCCCCAGCACCCTTGTAGCCCCTTCAGATATTGGAAAGCTGCAATGAGGTCTCCTCGGAGCCTCCTCTTCTCCAGGCTGAACAAGCCCAGTTCTCGCAGCCTTTCGTCATAGGAGAGGTGCTCCAGCACTCTCCTGAGAGCTGTATGAGTATAAATCAAAGATGCTTTTGCTGCGACAGTGACAGACACAAAATAGACGTTTGGTGTGTTTCACTCTAATAAATTCTAAATTCAGGGGAACTTTGAAGTGCTTCAAGAATTCCTACCCATATTTACCTCACAACAGGTAAGAATTAGATTTTTGGAAATAATGTTTTTCCAGCTGGCGTAAATTTGAAAAACACTGCTGAGTTCTAGAAGGATTGTATTTTTTTATTTGCCTGTTTCTGCTGTTAAATCACAACAAGCTGCAGAAAATTGGATTAAATTAACAGGAAAACTGCACCAACGTAATTGGAGAATTAGCATCAATCAGATTCTTATGTGAACTGCAAATGCCTGAGTTGGGAATAGCACCAGTGAAGTTAATGGCATTTTAAAGGTAATGATTTTTTTTTCCTGTCAAAACCTTAACAAAAAAATATCCCCCAAACCAACTCTAAAAGGAAATCCTGCTGATAAAAACATGCCGATGGTCCTAGGGTAACTGATAATCTAGGTGAACAAAGGAGAGCTAGTGTCAAACCAAAAAATCATAGAATCACAGACTGGTTTGGGTTGGAAGGGACCTTAAAGATCATCTAGTTCCACCCCCCCTGCCATGGGCAGGGACCCCTTCCACTAGACCAAGTTGCTCCAAGCCTCATCCAGCCTGGCCTTGGACACTTCCAGGGATGGGGCATCCACAGCTTCTCTGGGCAACCTGTCCCAGTGCTCCCACCCTCTCCAGGAAGAATTTCTTCCTGATATCTAATCTAAACCTCCCTGATTTCAATTTGTACCCATTATAAATAAAACATCATCTATCTTTTCACGACCACATATGCACAAAACCAATGCCCTGAGAAAAGTGTTGATGAGCAAAACCCTCTTTTATTAATTCCCAGAGTGGGTGTGATGAAGGGAAGGGACATCTCTCTGTAACATCTCAGTGAAGGGACATCCCACTTCTGTGACACGCTTGGTCTGGGGTTTTTTTGGTGGAAAATGAAACATCTCTGCGAGGCTCAGTACGCTGGGATTTAAAAGGCCGGGTGGGGGCTGTTGGCTGCCCACCCAGCTCGAGGGTGACGGGACCCCGGCACGGGGCAGGCATCCCTCCCCGGGGATGCTCAGCATCGCGGGGCCGCCCGGAGGGGTCCGGCC
>NW_010258676.1:0-5280 GCF_000690775.1 Eurypyga helias
CGTTGCACAGCCTGCAAGGGGAAATTGTAACTTTTAATCACCCAGCAAATGAGATATTAAAAACTGAGAACTGCATTTTCATTATCCAACCATTTTCCTGTTTCGTTCTTACCAGCAATTTGCTATCACCAAAATACTTGAGGGAAGGTATTGACAATTCAACTTTATGATGAGGGTCTCCCAGACTTCACCTTCATTGAGACGTTTGCACGTAACAACAATGAAGTGGTAGTTACGAGCTAGTTAAATTGTCGTCCACTGTAGTGAGCAGAGTATGCCAATTATGTGACCACCCAAAACGTCATGCAGAGTGCCAGTAGCCTTATCTACCCATTTTAACCAAAGGACTTGCTTTGAGGCTAAACTGTTGATGTCAGAACTCAGGTTGTACAGCCAAGATACCAACATCCCTCTCCAATCAGGTCAAGCGTTTACCTGTTCTCCTCTCCCTCCAGCAGCTTCCTGTACATGGCAATCTCAACGTCCAGGGCAATCTTGATGTTCAGCAGCTCCTGGTACTCCTTCAGCAAGCGAGCCAGCTCCTCCTTGTCTTTCTGCAGAGCGCACTCCAGCTCCTCCAGTTTTATCCTGGCATCCTTGAGGGCCATCTCACCTCGTTCCTCAGCCTCAGCAATAGCTGCCTGCAGCTGCTGGTTCTGGGGAAGGAAAAAGGGTACTTTATCAGATCTCAGTTTGTCACTTTGCCCCTAAATGGCAAGTGAAGTCAATTAAAAAAAAAAAAATCTACATGAGGTAAACAGGGAGTGGTGAAAGAAACTGGTTTTGCCCCATACAGGGTCTTTCATGATCCCACCGGATCCCAGCATCCCGTGAGCACCAGCCAACCCCTACCTGCTTCTTCACGTTCTCGATCTCTGCCCGCAGCCTCTGGACGTTCCTGGTCAACTCTTGGATCTCGATCTTGGTGTTGCGGAGGCTGTCCCCATGCCTTCCAGCGGTGCTCTGCAGCTGTTCGTACTGAGGGCACCAAGACAAACCAACCCATCAGTGACACATTCCTGATGCCTGGACAAGATTTCTCAACTGTTCCATAGCTTGCGTGCTGGTACAAGCACTCATTACATTGGTCATGGGTGCCCAGCTCAATGTAAACGACGGTTTTGGGACTCAACTATTATTGTTTTGAACTTTGAAATAGATCTTACTCACAGTAATAAGCATCCCTTGGCTTCTTAAAAGCAACTTGGGCAGGAATTTTCCAACTACAGTACATTTTTGGCCGTCTTTATTGATAGGTTTGTACCAAGTGAGTTTCTGGATGCCTTGTGAACACACTGAGTCAGATCCCTCAAAAGCAACAAAATCCCTCCTGAGACTTCCCCGCATGTTCTTCCGCACTATTAGTTTGAAGAGATGTCCCAGTTTGTCATAAAGTTCTGCAGACTCTAGCCATCACCCCGGGGCCTCGGCTGCTCCCCAACTCACCTGGCTCTGGTACCAAGCCTCAGCTTCAGCCCTGCCGCTCTGCGCCATCTGCCCGCACTGGCGCCTCCAGATCCAGGTGGCGGTTGTTGTCCATGGACACCACCACAGAGAGGTCCCGGCTGATGGTCTGCATCTGCGCCAGCTCCTGCAAGACATGGGTTGTCCCAACCAGGTGAGGAGATGAGGACAGACCTGCAGCTCCAAGCTCAAGCTCTCCAGACCCAATCCACATGGGCACTCAGTCCCACCCCAGTGTCTTGGGCCACCAGACGCCTCACTGAGACTGCAGGCAGCCCAGGGGAAGGGAGAGCTCTTACCTCCTCGTAGATGCACCTCAGGAAGTTGATTTCATCAGTCAGAGCTCCCACCTTGGCTTCCAACTCTACTTTAGTCATGTAGGCACAGTCCACATCCTGCAGGGAAGATCACAGAGAACATTTCCATTTCCCTTTGGAAATCCTTCAGGACCATGAAAATTACTTTCTGTGCTGAGGATAGCAGCTGTGACGGTGTTATTCAGTTATGCAAATTAAAAACAAGGGACTTCAAAAACCAGCCCACAGAGCCTGCAATCTCTCTCAATTCCCATCCTAGAGGGAGTCTCCTTGAAGCACAGATAAAGCCTGATATTCAAACGATCATTTCGTAGTGCGAGTGACTCACCTTCTTAAGCACCACGAACTCGTTCTCAGCAGTTGTGCGCCTGTTGATCTCTTCCTCATACCTATAGAGAGTGAAAATACAAGCTGAGTTTCCTGAATTTTCCTGCCTAAGGCCACGCTAAACAAAGTAAATGGGAAAAAATTTTTAAAAACCCCACCACACTAGAATAAAATATTTAGACTGAAAAATCTACCTATACAATTGTCAGAAAAAGCGCGCTTGTGAGGGGAAATGGCTACCAAGCTGCTTGAGTAGCTTCCTGGGTTCATCTGTCGCTGCACTTACTTGGTTTTGTACTCCTCCACGTACTGCTGCATGTTCTGCAGCTCCGACTCCAGCTGCCCCCTCTGTCCCAAGATGGAATCCAGCTGCCTCCTCAGGTTCTGGATGTAATTTTCGAAGATGACATCCAGGTTCTTCCTTGGCCCCGAAGGCCCTTGCTGTTGGAGGAGCTCCCACTTGGTGGAGAGGACCTTGTTCTGTTGCTCCAGGAAGCGGACCTGGAAACCAGCGCATGGAGTATCCACCATTACAAGTGGAACAGCAGCAGCCAAGACACCCTCTCATCCCGTAAAAACTTTCTCCTTTGCATGACAGTGAGAGAACTGGTTAACAGATGGGTTTTTTTAATTTCTGTTGTTGCCTGAACTGCAAGCTCAGGAAAAGGAGGACATTTCTAAGCCGTATTCTAGTCAAAGGAGCTTTTAAATACAGCACCAGCTCCAAGTACCTTCCCATTGCAGGAAGCATGGAAATCTTGGATTTCTAGTCTAGTTTTAAAAGCTGGATATTTGAAAACAAAAGAGAAAAAAAAAACTATATTAGTGAATATGTAAATGGGAGGGTGTTTGGGAAGGGAATGGCCAAAAAGGGAAAACTTGAGCCTGAAACCTGAATAGGTTTGGAGGCGTTGAGCCGCTTGCAAGAATAACCTATTAACTGAGCCTGGTGCAACAGCCTGGCTAAAGCCCTGAAGACATAGCTTTGATCCCGTATGGAAGAGATTCTCATCCCTGCCCTAGCAGGGCTTAATAAAAAGACTCCGCTCAAGCTTCCCAAGCACGCATATTTAGCTCATAAAGGACCTTTCTGCAGAACTTGAATGTTCCTCCCAGTTTTGAGCCTTAATTAAACACAATCCCACCCTCTCACCTTGTCAATGAAAGACGCAAATTGGTTGTTAAGAGTCTTGATCTGTTCCTTCTCCTGGTTTTTGACTTGCTGGATCTGGGGATCAATCTCAACATGGACCGGCTGTAGGAGGGTTGAGTCAACCTGCACTGGCTGGATTCCGGGGCCACCTCTGCTGGGGCCACCGAAGCCTGACATGCCAAAGCCTGGTCCCCCAAAGCCACCCATTCCGCCACCACCACCCATTCCTCCACCATAACCACACATTCCTCCACCAAAGCCACCCATTCCTCCACCACCACCCATTCCTCCAAAGCCGCCCATTCCTCCTCCACCCATTCCTCCACCAAAGCTGCCCAGTCCTCCCCCATAGCCTCCACCGAAGCCACCCATTCTGCCTCCGTATCCTCCGCCACCGTAACATCCACCCATGGAAATCCTTCCGCTGCCACCCATGTTATGGAGGCTCTTGCTGCTAAACCCTCCACAGCGTCCACCACCTCCGATTCCCCTGGACATGGAGAACGAGCTGTAGCTCCTCCTGCTTCTGCCGCCACCTCCTCCAAAGCCACCACCGATGGCAGAGCAAGAGCTGTAGCCCCTTCTGCTCCCGCCTCCAAAGCTTCTGTAGACACACTGCTGAGACATGGCTGATTCTTCCAAGCAGAGTCAAAAATCGGGAAGGTAAGAGAGGTCAATGGAGTTGTGCTGCGAGGAGATGAGTGAAAAAGAAGGGAAGCAAGTCCCTCTGACTCAAGGGCAGTAGATGCTCTCTTTTATCTGTTTCGGGAGGTGGGCTGGGTTTGCATGGGCGTGAAGGAGGAGACAGTTACTGTCTTCATCAGCATGGCGTGGTTTACAGATTTTCATCTTCAATTTGCCAAACATGGACCCTACCCAGGAACACACCCTATAATGCAGGAGAAAATTAAAAAAGATACAACTGTGTCTACCAAATGGTAGCACCATGACTAAGAAACCTTGTGCTTTTGTGGTATAGTAACAGTCTCCCTAGGATATGCTACTCTCTTTTTTCACCTTTCATCCATTGTGGTTGTTTCCCTGCTTATGTTTATCTTTATTTTGATCTTTCACTCCAAAGCCCCATGGCAGGCAAGCACTGTAGTTCATGCCAAGTTGGAGCATGGCTTTCACAATTCCCAAAACACACCTATGTTACACCCTTAGTCCTTTTTACATGGAAAATTGCCTTTGGCTTTGAGAGGTAGTTTCTCAACCTAGAGCCAGGGCTCAGCAAATTGCATTTTGATGAGGCTCTGTGCCTTTTTGATAAATAAAACCTTACCAGAAATGAGATACCAGAGCCACGGTTGGCAGTAGAAATTCATTTATCGTTGGACCAAACTCTTACTCAAAGTGGGTTCTAGAGTCTTCGTGCCAGGATAGTCTCAGCACCAGTGAAGAAATGTCACAACTATCCCGAACGGGAAATCCCTTTGGGATTTTCTGAAGGCTTCAAGACCATGAGAAGAGCCAGAAGAGCCCAACTGCCACAGTGGGAAGTGTGGACAGACAGCCAGACAGCTCTGAGAATAGACAGCGAGAAGGAGGCATGCGAAATCATGCTGCCCACATAATAAGTCCTGTAGCTATTTAAAGGCAATTAGCCAGGCAGAGGATGCTGGGGAGCTCAGCTCATTTATAGAGACACACGGAAATGAGGAGAACAGAGGGCACCAGAACTTTCACTGGAAGAAACTCCTGGTTTTCACCCACCTGGCTTACTTCAGTGTTTATATGCAAATGTATTTTTGGCAGACACACATACACTTGTAAGCTGTGTCGAGCCCTCCTCCCAGAACACAGGCAGGAAGCCTTTTTAAGCTTATTTAAAAGCAGTCACCAGATTTTAGAAAGGCAGAAGCTTATCAGAATACTCCAGGTTTGATGCCACGCAGAGGAAGTATTAGCTTACGAGTTAAACTTGCAGTAATAAGACTATGACCCACCATGAATTCATCTTCTTGAATTGTAGAAGCCTGCTTATCAAATAACAATAATTGTACCTTTTTTTTTTTT
>NW_010258677.1:0-801 GCF_000690775.1 Eurypyga helias
GGAAGAAAGATGGGAAGGCAAGAGTAATCGATGACACCTACCCTCTTACCTTGAGCTTCCAGAATACTTTTTAGCTCCTGTAAAGGCAAACCAAACAAACAAAAAAGTGAAGAAGGGGGATGGAGCAATCTCCAAAAGAACGCGCAAAAAAATCAAGGCATCAGAGTGGACTGCGCAAAAGCTGAAACTAGTAACTTGCTGCTGAAGCAGCAGAAATAAAAACATTTTCAGCATACTCTCTAGGTATTTATCTCACCAACCGCTAAAAAAACCAATCCCACCAAAGGCATACAGGGTTTGTTTGTTTGGTAAAAGACAGGGCTTTGCAAAACCCAATGAGAAGATGACAAAGCAAAGGGGAAAAGAACACACAACATCATTAGAGATGCTGATTCTTGCTGACCCTCGCCCTCTACCACAAGCCACCTCTAAAGAAGACACATAATTGAAATTGGATTCCCTTTTCCGACCCACCACGTTGTGCTACAGGACAGCAACCACAACCTGTACAGCTGTTCCAACACAGGCAGCCAGCGGATGGCTGAACTGAAGGTAACCCAGCCCATGCTAACCTGAGGTATTCAGCCGGGTTTTAGACATCCCAGACCTAAGCTTCAGCCCAAGTTCCATCACTGCTCTCTAAGGCTACTTCCACAAACACCTTCAACTTTTTCACTGAAGTGCCCTGTTTTAAGGGCATGCTTTCACTTCATAGTATGATCTGCGTATTAGGGCATTGATGCTATGTCAGTAAGGAAACCAGAGAAGCTCTGAATTTTCAAAAAATGAAATTTGCATAAT
>NW_010258678.1:0-2006 GCF_000690775.1 Eurypyga helias
TGATTCTATGATTCTATGAAAGACATTTCAAGGACCATACAATTATCAGGCACAGTCACCATGGGTTTACAAAGGGAAAGTCCTGCCTAACTAATCTGAGGTCCTTCTGCGATAAGGTCACCTGCCTAGTGGGTGAAGGGAAGAAGTGGATCTGGCTTTTCTGGATTTTAGTACGGCTTTTGATACCGTCCCGCACAGCATCCTTCCAGATAAGTTGTTCAAGAATAAACAGCAATACTGTAAGACTGTCATGGATTCATGGCACCTAGATCAGCAGACGATTGTGATCAGCGATTACTTTTCAGCACACACAATTCTCATCACCCAAGATCAGGAGAAAAAGGACTGCAAGTAAGTCCCCATGATTCACAGAGATGGGACAAAATTAAGCAGATAAACTGGTTTTATCTCGACTCACGAGTTTTGTCACTTTTACCCTTTTTATTCTTTTCCCCATGCCACCATGGGGGAATAAGTGAGCAGCTGTGGTGCTTGATTACCATC
Organism: Eurypyga helias; assembly: GCF_000690775.1. Lineage (NCBI taxonomy): Eukaryota > Metazoa > Chordata > Aves > Eurypygiformes > Eurypygidae > Eurypyga > Eurypyga helias. Next base: position 505 of record NW_010258678.1, read on the forward strand.
TGGGGCTAAACTACAACACAGTTTTCTGCATATATTAGTCTGAGTTTAAATGTTCCACCATGTTATTATTATTATTGAACAGACCACTTTTCTTCATTTTTATTAAACTCACTTAAAGATGTATTCCTCATAAATTTTATTGCTCTAACTCTGTCCATTACATGCTGAAAAAAAAACAGTTTGCCAGGAAGGCCTGTTTTCTTTTTATTTTCAACATAGCATTTTTTCTGCTCTATAGGTTCTGATGCCATTTTATTTAGCTAGAGATAGCTCACAGAACATGAACAAAGGAGTACTTTTCTCCTAGCTGAATATGGGACTCATTATTTTTTAAAAACAGTAGTCTGTAGGTTTGTATTTTTAACCCCTGACGTTTTGAGTGGGTTCAAAATTAACAAGACAAGCTCAACCAACCCCTAGAAGTAAGACATATTTTGATTCTGCCAGTTGATTGCCAAAGAAGATTAAAATGGAGAATCGGTCAAACTGGACGTTGACATGGATATTTAAGAGATTTTGATTTGTATGTTTTTTCGTATACTTTTTCTACAGTGTACAGTTATTAGCCTGATAGAAACACTTAGCTTTGTGTGCATAATGAGGTGTACCTGCAGCTGATTTGCCCTTGCTTTGCCTTCCTTAAATTTTTATTTTTCACATCCATTCCATCTCCTGTTTTTTAGGCTACTCTTTTAAACAAACAACCTTTGCAGACAGAAGGCTATGACATTGTCTGGTTGATATGACCTTATTAGAATCATTCTATTTTTCTAAGCAAATAAAGTTTTTTGCTTTGAAATACAGTGTTTAATTTACACAGCAAGTGCATGTGAATGCATATTGCATATATCCATACTGAAAATTCTTTCTCTTTTTTTGAAGACTTTGTGTGAATACAATGTTCTAATAAATTGTTACACAACAGATGATGTGAAAGAAGTATGAAGGAATGGACAAATGAATTACACATCAAAAAAATTTAATTTGTGATTATGTATATGTAGAATTACCAGCTATTTTTTAAATTTCTCTTTGTTGGTAAAATATCAGTTTTATACAATTACTAAACATGAAATTGCAGCAGACATTGTGTGAAGAAAAAAGTTCTTAACATACAAATCCATGGTGTAAAGGATACAGACACTGAGAACAGATGGTCTGCCAACCAAAGAGAACTAAAGCAAATGGAGAAAACAACATTAAAACACAATTTTATTTTGCAGCCTCAGAGAGAAATTTAACAGTCTATTCAGAACTTAAAATAAACCCCCTCACATAGCACTGTTCTCTTCTCTGGTGTCAAACAATCCCTTCTTTAAGATTTTTTTCTTTAAAAGTCAGTAAAAAGGATTTTCCAAACCTCCTTCTCTCAAGGTTAACACAAAATAAATCTTTGTATTTTTCCTTTCCTTAGGGTCAGAAAGAATCAAGGCCAAGCTTTCTTTCCTGAAGGTTAAAATAAAAATAACTTGACACAGCTGTCTCCAAGCAGTTTTCTTTCC
>NW_010258678.1:2029-5705 GCF_000690775.1 Eurypyga helias
GTTTCCCAGCAGAAAACTACCTTATTTCCTTATTTTTTCATCTTTTTGTAGACTCAGCCACTCAGAAGACAATAATTTCTAGAGCCTTGTTTCTAAATAATAATTCCTATTTAATAGCATATAGGTGTGCCTCTGCTTCCTAATCTAGTATCCTATAAGGATAACAGCCTGCCTACTGCCTAAGTTGTGGTGGGTTTTTTTGTTTGTTTGTTTGTTTCAAAATCAGGAAATTTCAAGACCCCATACAAAATTATTTTAGCAGTCCTAAGTTAGAATCAGTTCCGACTGAATCAAATATATGCTTGATATGCTTGGTGTATTATCAAAGCCAAGACAGCCTGCCCTGTATTTTTCAGGAATAATATTTTCTTTTTCCTTTGACGACTTAACATTTCTTAAAGTGTAATTGAATCTGTGCAATACAGATTTTCAGAAACAAAAATTAATCAGTGTTTGAACAAATGTAAATGTAATTTTGATTAAAAAGCACATTATATTTCAGAATACTTCCTGAAATAACCAGTAGACAAAGATATAACTACTTGATTAGGTTCTTTTTCCACACATAGATGATTTTAAGTTCATTAACCTGAGCATGTAAATTCTGAGCTACTCCTCTAGCTAACAATTCTAGAAGACATTTACACCAGTTAATGTACTGGCTGCTAAGCAAAACAGAATCTTAAACTCTCTTATATGGTTATGGACTTCACCGAAAATCCTGGGTCTGATCTTATCAGGTGTCTGAAACTTGCACATAGATTTTGCAGGTCAACATTGTCTTCAGAAAAGCTTTTAACCACAGAGGGTGCAGAATGCTATGGTGATTTAGGATGTTGCCATCTTCCTGTAGAAGCAAATTGAAAAATGTGAGCATTCCTTAATCTTTTTCAGACAAAATAAGGTGGGTTTGTTTTACTGTCTGGTGAAGACAGTTGAACTGATCTGAAATTATCTGTTTTCACCTGAAGAGAGAATATCTATCCATGTCTTTACTTATTTTTACACACTGTTGTTTTGTTGCCTATTCTTAGCAAATAAAATTCATGTTTAGTTTGGATCACTACCTAAAAAACAGGTAATTTTAATAACAAACATGAACTGTTCAGTTATATTACTCAAATTAGTCTTCATTGCTGATTCGTACAATACAATTTGGAATCAGTTGCAAATAAGAGTTAATTAGAAAATACATAAATTAAAGTCATCTTTGTAACATTTTCTTTAATTCTAGGAAAGAAAATAATTTTTAGTTATGTGTTTTGGGTTTTTTTTTTTCAGATTATTTTCTCATATGGCAATGGGTTAAAAATAATTAAAAGTTATAAAACTCTAAAGGGGTAATTTAAAACATTTTTCTTTAAATCAAATGCTCTGATTCTTTAGCTCTGTAAGTAATTGTTAGGCTTGTTAACATTGTCTAGATAAAGAATTATAGGCATGTGATTCTCAGTTATTTTCGAGCAATGTACTTCATCTTTGAGCTGCTACGGCTTTCTTGGCTTCAATGAGAAGAGACAGCTCTGACCTCCATTTGGCAGTGGATGAAGGTATTCCTGGCATTTTGCTTAGAGACAATCTACACTCTGTCACAAAAATCAAACTAAGATTTATAAGATAATACTGAACGGACCTAAACATTGTATCTTCATTAATGGAAAGTAACACAGAGAAACCAGTATAGCTGCATTCTTCTGAAGAAAAAACAGCGAGGACAAAAATTGGAAAAGTGAGCAAAAAGGGTAGATGAACGAAGGTGCAAACGGTACACAAACACTTTGACTTTTCTTTAGTATAACTGGGGTGTGGAATAAAGAACAAACTTTTTTTTTTTAACCCAGATTCCTGACAATAGATCAAAGGAATTTCTACTACCTTGATGTAAGCTTAGAATTCCTAAATTTATCCATATGCTATTTTCATGGCTGTATTTCAAATCCTTGTTGGTCAGAGCAGGAGTAAAAAAAGCACAATAAAAGGATTTTAAACTAGGTTTTAAGCAGATCATTGAATTCTCCTCTGGTGTGTATTTCTCTGCTGACAGCATTTTTGTAATTTCAGATTAATTTAAATCCTCTTAGGATGCTAAAGTAAATAAAGAGCATTTGCCAAATTTCCCACTCAGAACTATTAATAGAAATTGCCTAGTTAACCAGTGATAGCTGGAGGATTGTGTTATAATGCTTGAATATTACTTTAAAATGAACTTTATTTTCTGTGCAAAATGTTCTCTGAAATAGATCCAAGTGCACTGTTTTATACTGATGAGTGTTGTCCTGCTGAGATTCACTTTTAAGCTATAGCAGCAGAAATCCACTAGACATATACAAAATTCCAATCCGTGGCCATATATGGGATTCATAGCAAGATACCAACTTTGGATTAATTTATTTAATCTACATTTCTTATCCCGGCCCCTTTAGTTAACAAAAAATATCTTTACTGCATTCACAGAAATGTCTAATAGAATTATTACAGAAGAATTTCTGGATTTTTTTCAATTTGGGAGGAAGTATATGCTGTAAGAAGGCTATTTTAAGAGTCTGAGCGACTATCTTATAGACTCAGCACTTGAGTCCCAGTCTGGTAGTTTATAATACTTGCAGCATAACGGTCAGTCTGACCAAGTTTTATAGATGTTCGGCACTGAAGCACAATGGAGTCTTTTATGCATGATGAGTCCCTCCTCAGCTTTTATATCAAGGGACAAAGGAAAGCAGGTGCATGGGTAGCTTTTATTAATACTCTTACAGTCTGTGGTTTTGCAGTCAATAAAGCAGGATGTCTCCATATTACCAGGATTAGAAATTTACTGATACTGATATTCACCGAATTACAAACTATTTTTAATGCACAGTGTCTCACATCTCACCTCAGAAACACAGACTTCAGTTCTATACAGTGCATTTCTAAATTTTAAGGCTCTTATCTTCTAATCTCATTAGCTCTTTCAAATGTGATTTGGGAGATGGAAAGACTTGTGTAAGTTGCATCCTTGATAACTCAAAGTGGTATTATCACCTTGACTCCTGTCATATCTTCCAATCTACTTACTTATAGTGTGACCATCATTACAATATCTATTGCCTGATAAATTCCAAAAGATAAAACATTTGCATTTGTCACAATAGATATATGCACATGTCTGCATGAGAGAATCATGGCTTTTTGTTGAAAAGACCTCTGGAATTCATCTGATCATACAAACTGCTCATAGATAGGTCAAAGTAGATCAGGTTGTTTAGGGACCATGAACACACAAGTCTTTATATATAAAGGGCTATATGTTTCAAGGTTGAAGTGCATTCCAAGTATCCATGCAACCCATCATTTCATGAATACACTGCCTTACACAATATTAAGAGAGGTACCTGCTCTCCACCATAAGACAGTACTGTGAGTTCTTTCCACAGAGCATAGGACTTAAAGAACTAACTATGTTTTGTCAGTAAGTTGCACTTTCCTTTCCTCAAAGCTTCCTTCTTATGAAGAGAAATTGCAGCCATGTAGAGAGAGACATTCCATTGTCACTGAATAAATCTGCACCTGGTCTCCAATAAAATGTAGCCTGGAGATCCGGTATACTAGCAGCTCACCAGGTATCCCATGATTTGCAAAAATATGTTTTAGGGTTTGTAGATGTTAATGCTGGATTTGAATGTCGGGCTAAATGGGG
>NW_010258678.1:5740-6082 GCF_000690775.1 Eurypyga helias
CATTTTAAAATATGAAAATGTCAATATTTTATTTCAAATAATAAGCAATAGTAGTTTCCAAAAGTTCTTCCTTATACAGTCTTTCACAGAGCTAAATAGTTCTTGATAGCTCTGTTCCAGAAGTGGGTCACATATAACACGTGGCCAATGGCTACAGCTGAGTCAACAAACATCTCTGTGATTAATATATTTAAGAGGGGATAACAAAAAAAGGACCAGCAGTGGAAGTGGAAACAGTGGAGAGAGGAGTAGAAGGAGAGAGGAGTGGGATGTGACAGACAACGGTGCAGACACCCAGATCAAAGAAGGCAGGGAGGAGGCGGGCTGGAGCAGAAGGTCTCC
>NW_010258678.1:6158-9710 GCF_000690775.1 Eurypyga helias
GGAGGCCCCCGGCCCAGAGCAGGCGGCTGCCCCCAAAGAAGCCCATGAATCCATGGGAAGCCGATGCTGGAACAGGCTGCTCTTGAAGTACTGCACCCTGTGGAGTGCACCGAGACTGGAGTAGTTTGTGAAGAAAACTGTAGGCCATGGGAAGGACTCAGGTCAGAGAAGTTCCTGGAGGAGTGTCTCGTGCGGGGGGGGGACGCTGGGAGGGATCCCACGCAGGAGCAGGGAAGAGTCTGATGACTCTTCCCAATTTTTGGTAGAGAAATTGGGAGCAAAGATGAGCTGGCGAAGAATATAGAGCTGGAGGGAAGGTTTTTACGATCTGTTTTGTTTTGTATCATTGTCTTATTCTGATTTGATTGGTAACAAATTAAATGGATTTTTCTTTCCCAAGGCAAGTCTGTTCTGCCAGTGACCATATTTGGTGAGTGATCCCTCCCTGTCCTTGTCTTGACTTGTAAGACTTTCCTTGTATTTTCTCCTCCCCATCGCATGGAGGGGAGGACTGAGCAGGTGGCCATGTGTGTGGTCTTTTGCTGCTGGCTGGGCCTAAGCCACAATGACAGTGGGGAGGAAAGTATGCAAAACAATTTCATGCTAGACAAAAGCAATGGTTTTTTTACCAAAACTGCTTTTAAACATTCTAGTTTGGATCAGTCTCCACTTTTGTAAGATTGTGTTTGTGTTAGGAAGGGAGAAGGAGTATGAAAGAGAACAAATCAATATGAAACTGGTAAGGTAACAGACTTTAATTTTGATTTTCTGAATCAATGGTAGCTGCTTCATCAGCATTCTTTTTTTTTTTTTCCCCTTCAGTCGTTGCCAATTACCAAAAAGCTTGATAAGCTCTTTCAGTTTATGTAAAAGGAGCATTTGTATAATGCCTCAAGTGTTTTCCTACTTAATATAACCTCATGATTAGACTGCATTGTTTAAATAAGTACTGCTTTACACAGTTATCAGTGCATGCTCAAAATGAACTCTTTTATATTATCTTTTCTAATTGCTTGTCCAGAATTTCTTTCATAAGAAATTATTTCTGAAAACTATCAGCACTCAACTGAGAAGTGTTCATTCCTTTGTTTTACCACAAACTGCCTATGTGGTACTAACAAATCTATGCTTCTGTAGGAGTATCATAAGATTGGTCCTTTTCCTCTAGACTGTGCACTTGACAACGATTTGCATACTTTTCTTTCTGTATGCAGATAAAACATATAATATAATAAGAAACATGATTCTACCATTATTCTGTTACTCAAGCATAGCAAGCTTTCCACAATACTGATCAGCTCAGAAGACCAGTAAAGTTTTTCTATTATTTCTTTATTTTAAAACTTCAGGCTTGGAAGGCACATAGTGACTTATCTGACTTAGGAATATCTTTTTTCCTAGAAGTCAAAAAAACCTGACATTCTAATAATGACAATAAGGATGAATCACATACTTTGTGTGGGTTTCCTTCACTTATTTTATCATATAGAAGTTATCAAGTATCTGGTGAATTCCTGTCACAACTGGGAAAGAAAGACGTATTTCTAGACATTGAAATAAGATTACAACAGAGTTAAATGTTGGCAGCTGAACTTAGGCCAAGTATACACATCTGGAGACGTTTTAGAAAACATTTTTATGTGTAAATGAGGTAGGTCTCAACTAGGCATGCAGGAGCTAGAAAGTTCATCAACATGGTACTTCCATCTCCATACTGATAAACTGCCAGGGCCCTGAGGACACTGACGGACATCCCTCTCCCTGACCACTACTTCTCTCCCCAGACCTCCTCACTCAGTCACCCATGGCCCAAGATGGCCTTTCATCCCCTGCTTCTGTCTGGGGCACTGGGACTGACCTGACTGCCAGGCCCTGCCCTTCAGACCCTGAGTAGGACCCAGCATCTGGCACTGGGACAACAGTAGGTGTCTTTATTCTCTGCAGCTGTGCAGCATGTCTGTGATTTAAGTTCTGTTAATTAACTCAGTATGATACCTTCACAAACTACAATCCAAGGGGCTGTTACCAGAGAAAGAGACGGTAAGGTAAAATACAATGACAATAATCTCCGTTGGGTTGCTGATCGTGCCAGCATGTGATATGCATGTTATGAGTACACCTGTACAGGGAAAAATACAATTTAACAGGAAAGGATATTTGTTAAATAGTGATGAAATTGCATTTGCAGTGCAAAATCCACTGATGATCAATGAGTGAAAGTAACTTAAGTAGGCTAAAACCTCATAATTTCCAAATGAGTGTGATAGTACATGACATCCCATTTCTTCTCTTTTTTTTTAATTTAAAAATATGGACTTAAGTTCCTGAATACTTCCATATTTGTCCTCTGTCACACCAAGCCCCCATCCCTGCAGATCAAGTATTTCTGTCAGTATGAGTGGCCAGCCTCAGAGCTCCTCACTGTAGCAGTCCCTGCTTCAGCACTTCAGAAAAGTGAGTTTTGTGATTTGGGACTTTCTGTGTCTACTACTAGTAGGATTCCTGTTGCATCTGACATGACATTTCTGTCCTAGTCCAAGGCAGAGATGAGCTGCTCTCCTAGGGCCAGTCTATATTTTGTTTCACTCCATAATACATCAAGGTGAGTGGTTGGTGTCACCCTGGTACCAGCGGGACCTGCACAAAGACATCCAGTTCTGAGGAGTAAAATGCCAAGATGGACATCACCAGATCCCGATGGACGTGATCAACAAAATCACAGCGATGTCCCCACCAACAAACAAAAAAGAGACACAAGTTTTCCTACACATTGTGGGTTTCTGGAAGCTGCATATTCCAAATTACAGCCAAATTGTCAGCCCTCTCTACGAAGTGACTTGTAAGAAAAGATGATTGCAAATGGGGACCTGAGCACTGACAAGACTTTGAACAGATCAAGCAGGAGATCGCGCATGTAGTATCCCTGGACCACTCTGGAAAGGGCCAGAGGTAAACAACGTTCTCTACACCACAGCCAGGGAGAATGGCCCTTCCTGGAGTCTCTGGCAGAAAGATCCAGGTGGGACCCGAGGTCAATCCCTAGAATTTTGGAGACTGGGATACACAGGATCTGAGGTCCGCCACACTTCAACCAAAAAAGAAATACTAGCAGCTTATAAGAAGATTCGATCTGCCTCCGAAGTGGTTGGAACTGAAGCACAGCTCCTCCTGGCACCTCAACTGCCAGTGCTGGGGGGGTAGGTCAAAGGCAGAGTCTCTTCTACTCATCACGCCACTGATGCTACATGGAGTAAGTGGGTTGCCCTGATCACACAGTGATCCAGCATAGGGAATCGCAGTCTCCCGGGAATCTTAGGAGTCATCATGGACTGGCCAGAGGGCAAAGACTTTGCAACGTCACCAGAGGAGGAGGTGACACAGGCTGAAGAAGCGCCTTTGTACAACCAGTTACCGGAAAATGAGAAGCAATATGCCCTGTTTACTGATGGGTCCTGCCACATTGTAGGGAAGCACCGGAGGTGGAAAGCTGCTGTGTGGAGTCCTACATGACAAGTTGCAGAGACTGCTGAAGGCCAAGGTGAATCCAGGTAG
>NW_010258678.1:9742-10250 GCF_000690775.1 Eurypyga helias
TAAACGAGAGAAATGGCCAGTGCTTTACCTCTACACTGACTCGTAGATGGTGGCAAATGTACTGTGGGGGTGGTTACAACAATGGAAACAGTGCAACTGGCAGTGCCGAGGCAAACCCATCTGGGCTGCTGCACTATGGCAGGACATTTCTTCTCATCTGGAAGACCTGGTCATCAAAGTGCAACACATTGATGGCCATGTGCCCAAAATCTGAGCTCCTGAAGAACATCGACACAATCAACAGGTAGATCAAGCTGCTAAGATTGCAGTGGCTCAGGTAGATCTGGACTGGCAACATAAAGGTGAGCTGTTTATGGCTCGGTGGGCCCATGACAGCTCGGGTCACCAAGGGAGAGATGCCACGTACAGATGGGCTCGTGACCGAGGGGTGGACTTGGCCGTGGACGCTATTGCGCAGATCATTCATGATTGTGAGACATGTGCTGCCATCAAACAGGCCAAGAGGGTAAAGCCTCTCTGGTATGGGGGGCGATGGCTGAAATATAAA
>NW_010258678.1:10400-10728 GCF_000690775.1 Eurypyga helias
CAGCGACACTGCACTCCAGAAAGGATTGAATCATATAACAGGACTCATTTCCGAATCAGCATCATAGACATTTGGGTTGACGAACAGGTAATTGCGTGTAAACTGTAACTGAATTATTGTGAGATATTCTCAGGGCAGAATTAGAGTTGATTAGTTTATCTTAGCTCCATATGTCCTTTTCTCAAAAAGTAATTAGACTTTGGTTCAGAATAAAGAACTTTGAAACAGTATAATAACCATACATTTCAGGATAAATTGCCATTTCATATGATGTTTTTAATGTTAGACTCACAGATAGAGTTGACTTTACTCAGAATTAAGTATATAT
>NW_010258679.1:0-3081 GCF_000690775.1 Eurypyga helias
ATCCAGCACCTTAAGAAAGAGAAGGCAGATGCTGTGAGGAACAGACAGGCCTGTCATCTGATCTGTACAAAGATGAAGGAACCATGTGGCCATTTTGTTCATTATCACTGCTCTATCAGTAACTTGAAAGGATTTTATTCATTCACTTTATGCAACAAATAAACACCAAGTCACAACCTAGCAAGTCTTCAGAGGAATAAAAAGTGTCCAAAACAGTTCTGAGGCAGCTCAAGGGAGACACAAATGAGTTAAGCCAGAGATAATTAATTTTTATAAAGAACTATCTCTGCTAATACATTTGTATCTAGCCAGCACATAACTCCCAAAACAAACCCTGATGAAATTGCTTGTTTGAGCTTCCAAGAAGTTTCTGTCAACAATTCCTCTAAAAGGCTCAGAAAAGTTATTTACTCGTATGAGGAAAGACAAAATACCATCGGGGATTAACAGAAAACCTAGAAGAGAGTTAGGGTAAGTCACCAGCGTTGAACGTGGTAACCAAGCACCACCAAGCGTCACAAGGCTCCACACAAGTTTTGGTATTCCCTGCTACTACACAAGTATCGGACACAGCAGCACTGACAGCAGGTAGGGTCCAGATCAAGTGCCGAGGCCCTGCTGTGCCAGGCATCATACAAGCATTGAATTAAGACAAGACCTGTCCGATGGAAAGAGTCAGAGCAAGACCGGCAAACAGCGCAGGGGAGAGATGCCTTTGTGACTCTGTGTAATATGTCGCTGTCAGATTTGCTTGCAATTCCTGCGAAGTTGAATGAGCAAAGTAAGGTATTGGCAGGGGAGCTGCACAGCAGAGTTTCTAGTTTAGTGGTAAAATTATTAACAACAACAACAAAAAAAATCACATATAAAATCACAGCAATACATTAAAAAAAGAGTAATGGTTAGGCATTCCTTCCCTAGAACCTCCAGGTTACGCAATTCCTGACCTCAAGTGACTTTTAAAAAAGGTAGACAGGAGCATTACACAATATATCACTTGCATGCAATGATTTAGCACAACTGTTAAAAAAAAGTAATGGTTAGGCATTCCTTCCTGAGAACCTCCAGGTTATGCAATTCCTGACCTCAAGAGACTTAAAAAAGGTAGACAGGAGCATTACACAATATATCACTTGCATGCAATGATTTAGCACAACTGAAATTCCTTCTAACCACAGAAATACTTCACTCTGTCATAGTATATGGACCGCAGCAGTCTACCCTCTACAGCTCAGGCAAGGGTAACCTGCTGCCACCAGACCCCAGAAGTCTATGGAGCACTACACAGGCCCCAGAAGAGCAGCGAAGAGAAATAACTCACTGTTGGTAGGACTGAATTTGTTCTACACAAAAGGGACTCTCCAGGCGTGTGCAAATCAGAAAGCTGAAAGCTACTGTATGATGTAGCCATCCCTGGCGGTCTTCAAGGCCAGGCTGGATGAGGCTTTGAGCAACCTGGTCTGCTGGAAGGTGTCCCTGCCCATGGCAGGGGGGTTGGAACTGGATGGTCTTTTAAGGTCCCTTCCAACACAAACCATTCTGAGATTCTATGTGTGCTTCTACAGCTGCTCTAACACTCCAGGGATGCCGCAAGAGATGCGCCTAACCAACCTGTGCTAGGCTTTACCCACTCCTGCTGCATCAGTGCAAGTGAAAACAGAATCCCATTGCTGTCAGAAAAGGCTCACTGCTTGACCCAAACCAGAACCTGGCACACAGGAGCTCAAAGCAAAATTCGAGCACTTCTGTCTTCCTGTAGGAGCTATCCAGCGCATCACCCAATCAAGGCTGAGATCCAACAAAGCACCAGCAGGAAGCTCTAAGACACCTAAGTTACAGCCTGCATCACGCATCTTTGTAGCCAGTTTAACACGTCAGGAGACTGAATTCAGAGCATCTGAAAAGTGATCCAAAATCCTGTGTGCTAAACAGGGTGTAGCACACCTGGTGAGCAGGAACCACTATGCACAGGAGCACGCCTTCAACCTGGCTCCCCTCCAGAGATTTAAGGTGAGTATTTCTGCTGACTGGCGGTCAAAGGCCTGGAGTAACTGCTTGGTGGCAGATGACTTCACCCAGTCTTCAGATGAAGAGGGGAGGAATGTAAATTTTTTCCTTCAAAAAATGCAGTTAGAAGAGCAGAGGCCACCCGCTACCTTTTACATAACAGCACAAAGGCAAAAGCACTCACAGTTCAATGCCTCCTTTGTCTAATAGGATCCAAGCTCATTTGTGTCCTACGTTGCAGGAGTCCCCTGGTCACCACTGTAGCATATCCCAGAGGAGGTTCCTCGTCGCCCTCCCTGCTGAAGGTGTGTCCCCACAAAGAAGAGGGGAGCAGAATTCCTGAGACCGAATGGAGATTACAGCTCAGCTACACCTACAGCACCAATCTCAAGCACAAGGAGAAGACTTCTGCATGGAGAACTGGGTCGTTCAGACACAGCACTAAGGAACTTTGGAAACTCGGGTTGGAAGCTGCAGATTCAAAGTCCCTGTGCACTGAATCATTAGTCACCCTTACTGGTACTGCAAGCCCATGCAACAAGGCAAAGATTCATCAGAAGCCTGAACTTTGGAACGCTTCCGATATGTTTTTCAAAATCTCCTTCTAAGTTTGCTAAGGTTTGTGGGGGAGGAGAGGGGAAGAAAGAAGGAAAAAGAAAGCAAGCAAATAGATCTTTCTTTGGCATTTTCATCCTGCAATGCCAAATTTACGATGTCTCGTGTCAGTGGGGAACACCAGCATTCAATGATCACACGCAACGGGGTAGGATCTTGGGGAGTCTCGGCAGAACTCATTTGGGCATTCACGAATCAGATGCGAGCACGTGAGTGGCACTTTCCAGTCTCCTTCGTCTGTGCAGGAGGACACATAACCTTGTGTTTTCTTATGTCAAGGAGTTGAAACCAGCCCAGATCAAACGGGAACTCATGTAAACTACAGTCTGCTTTTGCTCCTTGCACACTGATGAAGGTACTAGTCATTCAAGAGACAAGGGATAATTTCCCATCTTTTTTAAGAACACATCAAAATACGTATCAGCTTTCATACTAAAGAAACCAAGAAAAATAAAGTCA
>NW_010258679.1:3104-6135 GCF_000690775.1 Eurypyga helias
AGAAGACACAGTACTGTCGGAATATGAAAATACATAGGAAGTGTCAACACAGCGGTGAAGAAAGAAGTGGTTTAGAAGAGGATTTTTAATTGAAGAGCTATTTTTAACATTGTTATAGGACCCCAGGTGAAAGCACTAGGAAGCTCTGGAGGTAATGGTACAGCCACACATACATTCACATCCAAGCTGATTAAAAAGTAAAACTTGCTCACCAAAAGTACTCCTTCGTGAAGATGTCTAATTAGTTGTTTCCACAAAAGTATTCTGCATACACCTAGGAGAAAAGCAGAAGGTTAACGACACCTTACGGAGCAGCACTGCTGTCATGCTCCTGCCACATGTGTATGGTGGGAATCAAACTCGTAACCCCACAGCAGGGAAGAAGCACACTCAGTGTGACCTTGAGACGCCAGAATTTTATGATTCCTCTCACCAAAACACTGATTCCTTCTGTGTTCTTGGGCAATGGAGATAATTTTACTTGCTCCATGTGCTGCCATAAGGATTACTATGAAGCACGGTAATCAGTGCTAAGACACAACCGACTCTCCTTAACGAGCCTGCAGCTCTTGGACAGCAATTAGTGTAAAAACTTAGCCCTCCACTGAGAGGCGAGCTCTAACCATTACAGACGTGTGCAACTCCCCGAGCTTCAGATGAGAGTCATGATGTCTTCCCGAGTTCACAGACAAAAAGCCCTACTGTTTCGGCACAGCAGACCTGGCCCAAGCCGCAGCCAGTAAAAACTGGCTTGTTTCAATGCCACCACTCAGATATTTGCAGGCAGCAACGAAACTACCCATGGATGGAGCTGACTGCAGTTGGCAGCATAACGCTGCTCCGGAGGGCTGCAGCGGCAGCAGGCAGCGCTGGAACTATTCACCTGACGGAACCGCAGACAAACCGATCGCCTCGTCCGAGTCCACCACACAAAAGTTTACCCTCCTTCTGCCCACCAGCTACGCAGTGAGAAAGCTCGGCCACCGAGCTGATGGCAAACCAAACAGCCCTTGCCACGTGCACGGCGCTCCTTCCCGTCTTCCAGCGGCTGCAGCAGATTTCAAAATGGACCTCATGTCTCTCATGACCACAAAAAAATAATTGTTAGGGATGATACTTTCAAGAAACACATTTTGGAAAGAGGAACAGTCCTCTACTCTCCCAATTAAACCAGGACATAAACACGAAGCCAAAGAGGTAATCCCACCCACAGCTGCTCTGCGGGGTACCGCATCAATCTGCACAAGCGGCCCCTGACCATCAGTTGCCCCGCTTTACGCCCTGGATTAGGGCTACTAACGCGGCACGGGGGAAGAGCACTCGGTGCTAGTAGTCCTCTCAGACATAACCCTCAGAGCACAGCCGACATGGAAATGTGTTCTGCAGTTAGTTAATGCAACGGAGGCCGTTGGCTGAGCTTCTGCAAGAAGAAAGAGTCCACACTAAAGTAAAAAAACAAATCCAGGCACGTAGAAAGCGTGTACCTAAAAACCAAGAGCATAGCTGACATTTCAACAAGCCGCCTGTTTCAAAGCCAAGTTTCAAAATTCAGGTTTATATACGAAGCAAGACTGGCTTGAGAGTGAACATGCCTGTTCCAGAGGAAAAAAAAAAGACTTTTCAAGGAAATACTACAGCACGTTGATCAGAAATTTCCAGGTGTGAACCACCATTACTTTAACACCTATAGCAGGATGGGCTGCAGCCCCCTCTCAAAGAGATACCGAGTCTGCCGTAAGGAACAGAGACAACAGGCTCACAGCACAGAGGGTCCAGCACACAGCTGGGAAGGTAATGCAACATACCTGTATTAAAAACCAAACACACACACCACAATTAAAGGCAAAAAAGGAGGCAGATCTTCTGAAAACAATCCTTAACCCTGCCCAGGACATTAAAACATAGTGTTTGCCGATAAGGGAACCCACATTTCTACATCACCCTCACCTAAAGTATGGATCAGGCTCCAGAAGCGGCTCCAGGGAACACGTGATGTGGGCAATCAAGATTTCTCTGAAGCAAGGATTTGCAGGATACCAAATCAAAGGCAGCAGGAACCCAAATTCCCCTTTTCTAGTCCTCCAAAACTGGTTTCTAGAAATCAGATGGTAAATTCCAGTACAGCACAGGGCCCAGCTTCAGAAACACCAAGGACTTGCTCCATTTTGCCAGTGCTGTCAGCCCCCGCCTCCTGCTAGCTCACCTTTCCCAAGCAGAGCCTTCCCGATTTCTTCTAATGTTTTCCCAACCGCCTGGGCTCCACACTCGCCTCGGCTCTCCTTTTCCACGAGGTCTACAAAGACAAATCCTGACCGGGCCCAACAGCCAGAGCCACGAAGCGGCTGCTGAACTTCCTTGGCACCCTGCTAATGAAATCACGAACTCGTTCCCTAGGGTCCACCACCTGTTACTGGCTCCTGCCTGGCATTTCAAACCGCTCACTTGCCGGACAAGGACCACCTTTTGGTTCGGGCTTTTGCCACGCAGCCCACGTCTGTACAGAGGAGGCAACACCAACTCTGCTGAATGTTTAACCACAGCTTAACAGAAAGCTTTTTAAAAACAGAGCCTGGATAGCATTTACTGAGCAGTCTTAACCTGATGCGCACACAAAGCAGTATTTGTGTACCAAGTTAAGCAACCTGGTAGGTACCCTTCCAGCTAGAGACATGCCCGGAGCCTTGCTCTGGACACACTGGAGCCGGCTACACGCCCTTGGTGTTCATCTTCCTTACGGAGTGCCATCCTGACTCCCAGCTCTCGCTTTCAGCTCAGCTAACCGAGCAGAAGGAAGCATCAAACGCATCCGCAGAGGCTGCCCCAGAGCTTCGCACACTGACCAGAACCAGCTGCGTGGCTAAAATCACTTGGGTTGATTTCCAGGCCACACCACGTAACCGCCTGAGCCACACCAAACTCCCCAGGTTCTGCTCCATCAAGCTGGACTTGACAGGAATGAACGGAGGAAGGGGCAGGTTACCACTGCAAACATCCGAACGCAGGCAGCAGCCAGGACGGCGGCAGGGCGCCG
>NW_010258680.1:0-7535 GCF_000690775.1 Eurypyga helias
GCCAATATTCCACTGGAGATAGGAAGTTGAAGTCAAACCTTCAGGTCGTCACTCTGCAACACTGATTTCACCAAACCACACAGCAGTTAACATGGGAAGGGACCTCTGGAGATCATCTAGCCCAGCCACCCCCCTGCTCAGAGCAGAGGCAACCAGAGCACACTGCTCAGGGCCATGTCCCGTTGGGTTTTGATGCTTAGGAAGGATGGAGACTCCACAACCACTCTGAGTAGCTTGTTCCAGTGTTTGATAATCCTCACAGTAAAAATGTTTTTTTCTCAAGTTTAAATAGAAGTTCGTGTATTTTCACCTGATCGTCCTCTACCAAGCATAAGTCTTCCTGGTCCAGAGTTCACCCCCGGCCTCAAGGACCTCACATTTCTGAGGACACATGTTACCAGTAAAGATCACAGGTGAAGAAGGCATTAAGTATTTCGGCTTTTCCATACTGTTGTCATTGAGTTCCCTGCCCATTTTTTTCCACGGTCTTCCTTTTGTTGCAGATACACTTGTAGATGCCCTTCTTGTAGCTCTTCATGTCCCTTGCAAGATTTTGGCTTTCTTGACCATCTGCTCATGCTTGGACAGTATCTCTGTATGCCTCCTGGACGATCCGACACGGCTTCCACCTCTTGCATGTATGTTTTTCATGCCTGACCTTTCTCAGACTCTCTTTGTTTATCTGTACAGGCCTCCTACCACCTTTGGTTTATTGCCTGCCCCTTTTAATAGGCCATTCTCAAGCTCAGAAGAGGTCATCCTTGCAAAATCAATAAGATCATAGCGACCCCTCTTCTCTCCAGGACTATATCCCATGGGATCCCTGAACAGACCGAAGTCTGCTCTGCTGAAGCTCAGAGTTATGATCTGACTCTTTGACTTGTTTCCTTTCTGAGCCTGATATTCAGAATTAAGTTCCTTGAAAGAAGGAATCAAAATCCACAACCTAGGTATCTCCTGTGAAACCTCTGAAATGAAACACGAGAGGTCAAACCTCTCGTGATGGCAGTGCTACAGAAAGACACCCGGCCGTTATTTAAGTCTGTTCCTTAGATACTAAGTCTTTCCTTTTCCCTGTGAGGACAGGGGTGGCTATTGTTAAGGCAGAACAACTTGGGGAACTGTCCCCTTTCACAGTCTCCTTTTCAGATCAGGTTTTCCTTTTTTACTGGTGGACCAGTGTGACTACAGCTTGTTCTTTAGCCTATTTTGGTCAATGCAGTCGATCTACAGACCGAAGGATTTTCTGGGCTTCCCTCCCCCCCCAACCCCACCCCCACAGAAAAGTTACAGGCATGAATTTAAAGCATTATGATCATGCATTTTCTCAATACAACACAACTCCTGATAGCTTTTGGAAATAATAGCAAAGCACACGCATCTAAACAACGTTCAGCAGAGATGAGCTTTCAAATTTCTGTCTCCTTGAATCCCAAGAAAAGAATTTTCAGTGAGATGATCGAGTTTGTAACTGACAAGCAGCTGTGATACTGTGTCACTACACAATGGCTTTGGCTCATTTTCTTTCATCACTGTGAGAGAAAGCATAAGAGGCAACACGCCCTATAGAAGAGGTTCATGAGACCAGGAGAACTGCCACACAGCAGAAGTAGATATACCAGTGGCAAAAAAACCCCAAAAGCTGATGGGTCTGGACCTGGATTCCAACACCAAAGCATTAGTTTACAAACTGTCACGAAGTTTTAATCTTATTTCTCCATTTCTCCCCCCCAAATTATTTTTTTTAAAGAAGGAAACCCATCCCGAATAGATTACAGGCTTTGGATTTTTTTTTAAACTAAGGGCTTAAATTCTTACAGTAAAAGCACAACCAATTCCAACAATGAAAAATAAATAACCCATAACAAATAAATAAATAATGTTTTACTATGCAATAAAGAATTTAAATTTATAGAGGATGTAACCCAGCAAATCGTTCTTCCAATGCAAATTGCTTTGAAGTGTTAAAGAATGGTAGAAATTTTGGTATCACTGAATTATGATCCCACATCATGTAAGAACATGCTTCCTCTCCTCAAGTCATAAAATAATCACTGGCTCCTTATTACATGCATTACCAGTTCAGATCTGTTGCCTGGCCTCAGGCCTGCTAAAAACCATGCTATATAAAACCCTTCCATTAAAATTTCATCAGGAGAATAAGATACAGGTTAGACTGGTCTAAATACTGTTTAGTGAAGGAAAGATCCCCCTAACTATTTGAACTTTATAGCTCTGGTTATTTTTCAACTGAAATCCATAAATGTTTATCCACTGTTCCTATGATGTCCTTTGATCTCTTAATTTTTTATTTTTCAAAACACAGATAACATTCCTGTATCCATATTAGACAAATAAGTAGAGGAGACAACACAGTGGTCGGAACTTTTGTTTGGATTTTCTCTCAGTATTTATAAACACCAAACCAGTCCTTCATTTGTTGCCAATGCAAAGAAAACCAAGATTATATAAAATACGCGTGCTGATCTGGTGTATTTAATGTAAGACAGACCTGTGCTGTACAGATGAGACTCCTGATCAGTTGTTTGTGAGCAGTTTTTTTGTTTGTTGTGGGGTTGGGAGTTTTTTTACAAGTATTTACTGTTGTATGACTATCACCAAAGCCTCCAATATTGAATAGAATTTTTAAAGTAGAAGGGAACTTTCTAAATAAACAAGGCAGAAGTTGCTTCTGGTGGGAAATTTCTTAACGTAGTGAAACAAACATTCATAAGAAAATTCAGCACAACAAAACCAGGCTTTAAACAAACAAAAGACAGTGGTGAAAACAACCTCCAGGTCAGAGGGCAACAAGCAAAGCGTGGCCAGGAAGGTGGTGGGACAATGAGGGCCAGTGGGTCCCTCCTCTCCAGTCTAAAAGCTCATCCCAGTCATTTCCCACCCAGGCGGGGCTGGCACAGCAAGAGCAGGGAGATACAGTGGCACTGTGGGTCCTGAGCAGCACAGACCAACGCAGTGAACCGCGCTGCGGTTACGGTCATGAGAGTCATCCTGCTCACTGCCTTTGCCTAACCCCTAGCATCCTGCAGCAACCCCTGCAAAACGCTCCTCATGGCAAACGCGTTCTGGTTTGGTCCCCTGCATGCATGGAAGAAGGGAAAGGGTTTATCGAAGGGGCACCCGATAGAGCAGGGCTCAGGCTAAACGTGTAGGCACTTCACACGCTACGGTGTAGTTAAGGCACTGTAGGAGGACGAGCAACACTGTTAAAAGCTCAGCTTCAAAACCAAAAGCAGTCATGTTATTACAAACATGCAACAAAGAGAGGAGTGTACTCATGGCCTCATATCACATCTGTGCCCTGCAGGCAATGTTCTGACAGGAGTCTGTGAAAGTTGTACTTGCAGCTATCTCAGACAGCTCCACCTACAACTGTCTCAGCCCTGGCTCTCCCAGAGCCTGACACCATGCCAGGAATGTGTACGTGATCCCTAATGCTCCTTCGCAGTACTCGCTGTGTTTAACTTGCAAGCATTTGCAAACACGCCATACAGGAAAACAAGGTAAACATGAAAACGGACTCGGGAGTGCTGTTTGCATCTGTTGTGTTCATTTGCATACACTGCGGAGAAGCACAGTGGTCTGAACATGCCAGCGCTCCCGAAGCTCTCAGGGCAGGACTGTGCTGCTGCTCAGTCTGGAGGGAGCTCTAATCCAGCCCTGTGTCCAGGCAGTTTGTGATACTTCGGCACATCCACAGCATACTGTGGATGCTGCTGTGACTTCAGCCCATGGACTGAGTTGGTTAAGTGTTAGCCAAGGATTCTGTACGTTTTCCAGCCAAAGCTGAGCTCCGTGCTCCTATGGTTACTGCATTACCTCCATCAGCTGCAGCACTGCTGGAAGCTTTAGTTGCAGTTTACCTGTCCTGTTGGCCAATCTCTCCTCCAGCATCAGCATATTCTACATCTCAAGCATCCTAACCCGCAACTGGCACTAGCAGACCTGCTGTTTTCCACTCCTCGTTCCAGGGTCCATTCCTGATCCCCACTGCTCTGAGGAGCAGAATGGGCCAGCTGCAGAGCTCAGCCAGACATCCTTTGTTACGGGAGCACAGAGGCAGCAACCACAAGGCTGGTCTACTGATGGCTGAACAATGGCTGGCTGGCCAAACCCAGCAGGTGGAATTCAAACCCAATTATCCAGACGCATCCCTTACGCTTTGAACACAAGACACTAGATCGCAGGGTTTGTTGGGTAACTTCCTAAAAACCACATTTGCGTACACAAATCGTTTTCCTGACACGCGCGTTGGACTGCTTTTGGAGCTTGCCTGCCTTACGAGCAATCTATACATATTGCTAAGCTGAACTGCAGGTCCCCGGTCTTCAGTAGCCTCTCAACACGAACACTGTGCGGCATCGCACAGCGCTATGCAGAGTACTTTGGGGATCTGCAGCGGCTGCCAGTTCCCCCATCGGTTATCACAAAGTTTTCACATTTCAGCTATGCCAAGATCTACTGTAACCACTGTTGCAGAATTATGCAAAGGTCCAAGAAGCGGCTGGTGAAGACATGCCAGAAAAACCTTATTTGGAAGAACACAGCAGTATTTGTTTCACTGCTGTTGATGGCTCCAAGCAGGAGCAGGGGTATTACCCGTGTCTGCAAGACACGTG
The DNA here is from genome assembly GCF_000690775.1 of Eurypyga helias. Lineage (NCBI taxonomy): Eukaryota > Metazoa > Chordata > Aves > Eurypygiformes > Eurypygidae > Eurypyga > Eurypyga helias. The sequence goes on from NW_010258680.1 coordinate 4,641, forward strand.
CTCGTGAACTTTTGCACAATGCATCAGTCTGCATGGACTTCCACTAGAAACCTCTCTCCATCCTCCTGTAGCAGAGCACATATTTGCACAAACCATGACAGTACTGAAAGGGACAACCTTTTTTTCACCAGGTAACTGTCTCTCTTGGTTAGCTACCTCAGATACCATGACAACGGCTTCAGTACTGGCAGGTCAGCTGTTCTAGCTGTGCTGGAGACTGGTTATGAATGTCGTTCACCTCTAAATTGTCAGCATCAGCAATGTGCCTGAAAGAAACACCCACCTCTCAGGGAATGGCTTTTCAAACGAGAATGGAGTTAACAGTGACAGCTACACACTTCACCGCTGACCCTGAAGGAAGGGACAAAACCCCACTTTCTCTGCAGGGTTTGGAGGGTATGCTCTTGCTGTGCACACCGTCTTGGTAGAGTTTGATCGAGCTGTGCCTGAGCAGTGAGGAGCTGCTGAGAAAGCATGTAGCCATTGCAGAACCGGGGTTGTGCTCTTGCTGGTTCAGGCTGGTTTGGTTGAACTGGATTGCAGTGGCTTTTTCTACCCTGCCTCTAGCAAGCTCAAGTCTGTGCCCCTGCTGCTCCACAGCCACGGGCGCTACCCTGCCCCCTCTCCTCGGGAGCTACAACACAAGCACTTTCTGCCTACTCTTACTCCTTTCTGCTCGCTCGGGCTCCGTGTCCCCGCTTCACCTTTCTCGTATATGGGAAAGCACAACCCTTGCCAGGGCCCTCCCTCCCGCCACCCAGTACACAAAAGAGACGGTACCGCCGCCCCTTCGTTTCATGCAGGGAATTACGTATCAAACGCATGCGGGAAAAAAGCTGTTAGAGGCCAGTGTCACAAATGCTGTTTGCACAGCGCAGCCTCCAAGACATCTGCAAAGACATACATACACGGAAAGGGCAGGTTGGAAAAAGCGATGAGCTTTCCAGCTGAATTTTGTAAGTAGAAAGTGCTACCCCAAGCTACATGGGCTCAGGGGCACTATGGAAATTAAGTGACATATAAGCAAAGTTCAAAACAGTCTTACAACTACTAATGGAGCGTGTTCCTTAAGTCTTTGGGGAAGAAAGGAAGAGTTCATCTGTAGAAGTTACTCAGAATTAGTTTTGAGCATTGGATTAAGCATGAATGGTTTAATTTGCTCAATAAAAATAGCCGCTCATATAGTTCTCCTCATGTTCGTTAGTCTGAGCAGAGAAAGTGCAGGTTTACAGATAGATGGAGGAATGCCTTTTAAAAATGCACTCTTAATACTTCATTAAAGGTTTTTGGCATAGCTGGTTTCCTGTGTCCTGAACACTGAACAGACAATAAGTGCCTAAACAATGGCACTTCACTGCAGTCAACTCTGTACAAAGGAAAAATGCAGGAATAATATGGCCTAGCAGAGAAGTTAAGTGTCAGGGGGAGACTGCTGGGCAGGTTTGGCCTCTTCATTAATCTGCAAGTGATGTACAAGGCTTTGATGCTAAACAGGTCATCCAAGGGTGGGTGGAAAAATATTATTTTTTCCCCTCATCTGCAGTTTGCGCAGGAAAGTTGACAGACTTTGCCAAGCAGACAGCCCTAAACAATACATTATTTTTGAACCTCAACTGAAAGCAGTTATGCAAAAGAACTGCTACCTGGTTCTCCATTATAGCTGTGCAGTGAAGAGCTCCACAGTTTCTATACACAAACATTTAAGCACTGTGATTTATTACTAGTTGATAGCTCCAGCACATTGCTGTTCATTTCTCTTTCATATTCAAGAGCAGCAGCAGAACTATTCTCGGTATGACAACATTTATAACAGAGCTTATGCAGCCACATTTACCTACTTCAGGCCATCACTTTGTAATTAGGCCTGTCACAGTCTTGCAGAGTCCCCTGGCACATGGTGCTGGGCCTGCTGGCAAAGATGTTTAATACCTTGAGCAAAGCAGAGGCAGGGCCCTCTGGCTGGGGCACATTCGAGGCACAGATGAAGGGAAGAGGGAACAACTGATGAGACCGTGACAGACTTGTTTTTCTGAGCTGTGCAGTACGCAGGGCTTTGGAGCAAGATTCCAAAACAGGAGAATAGCTACAGAGATGAGTGCAACTGAAAAGAGGGCAAATGGTACAGATTTACCGCAGACCGAAGGCACCCAGTAACCTGACCTCTTCCCCTGAGAGGACAACTTTTTTTCTCTTTTGAACTTGGGAAGTGTACTATATCGCTCTTATCTGGGTTTTTGGTCTAACACTTTTTAACTCATGGGGAATTAACTCTACTGAAGGCAATACTGAATAATACAAGAATTGTTAGGTAATGAGCTGGCTAATGTGAAGAGGTTTACAGTCAGATGCTGTGTTCTCCCTCCCTCATATCTGCTGTTTTCCTGCTCCCACTAGTTCCTTGGTTGGGCTGCTGGGAAAGGACTGATCTGGCTTCTCCCCCACCCAGTAGAAATGCGTATCATCAACCAACCATGACACAGTGGTAACTACTGCTCAAGTGACCTAGTGCTGAGTTGCCTGAATGCATCCTTTGTAATGCAGGATTTCCACAAGTAGGTTTGGGTACCTGCTTGCAACTCCTTTACTCAGAATCATGTTAAGTATCCTCTTCCCCATATCACCAGCACTCCCCCCAGTACATGCCGGAACTTTCTTAGAACTACTCTACATTTTCTCCTTACAGTTTCTTTGTTTCTGAACTAAGATCATTTGATTTAGAAGAACTCAAAAAAAAAAAAAAGTCTGCAAAGACTGCAAATGGCTATTTCCTGATAAATTTTCCATCGGCTAAGCAGCGTGAAGGCCGGAGCAGCCCAAGAGAGCTCCAAGTCCACCTTTGTACCTGCTGTTATCAATTTTGATATGTTAGCCTCTCTTTGCTTTTCGACATTCCTG
>NW_010258680.1:7547-29432 GCF_000690775.1 Eurypyga helias
GGCATTAAAAAGCCTGAAATGAAGCTTGTGGTGTTTCTCAGTTTCTCCTTTTACATCAGGTGGTTCTTGGTTTGGTGCTTCTGCTCAGAGGAAGACTCTGCTAGCTGTTACTGTGAGGGAGAAAGCTTTATCCCACAGTGTAATTCCTGACCCAGCTGCAGATACTCTAGAGAAGCCAAGAAAAGACTAATTCCAGCAAGAGCTAACAAGCATGCAGTGATCCTACCAGGCACCAGGAAGAACACCTCACCATTCCTCTGGGGTACGTTTTAGAAAACTACTTTACAGCACTCAGCTTTGTAATCACAAAAAGACCCTACAAAAATTTATCATGAAAAATTCCAACACAAGAAATAAAATATACAATAAGTCAAAACAAATTAAATCCTGCATGAGTAGCCCTGGGTTTATACAAAATTGTTTTCCAAGAATGAGGCAGAAATTGGAGCTCTGCAAAAAACGTGGTTTTTTGCATTGCAAATGCAATTTTTTTCTTTTAATTCCCAATTTACATTACTTTCATTTTTCAATGCTAATCTTAGAATGGAAAACTTAAGATTTAGTTTGAAAAACATGAACACGCTGGAGTTTGAAACCAAACTTATCAAGAACACATTTGCATAGAGCTAGATGAGGTAGCTGTGTTAAGTACTGAAAGGAGAAGCACTAAACCACAAATCATTTTCAACAGACTGTACACCAATTTCTGCCCAATATCAGAATTGCTTATAGCAGGACTGAAAACTATCCCAAAACAGGCAAAATTGATTTCCCAGAATAGCTGTGAATCCAGGTTAAAGTGCTCCACAGGAGGTTGACTAACCAGTCTCCCTTGGTTGCTGGTTAAGTTTTCACCCTTTAGATACCTCTAAAACCATCAAGTTCTCTCTTGTTAAGATTCAGTAGCAGCAGATGTGTGCAAGTCTTAAAACACTGATGCAGAAGGACTACTAATGTTGGCCAAAGACAGTTTCTACTTGAACTACACAGCCTTCCTCTTCTAAGATGCCTTTCACTGGAATCAGTATCTCCAGCTCCAAAGTAGTGATCAGCAGACTACTAGAGTAGCACTAACTTGCTGGTTTCTTTTACAGAGCACAGAAAGATTCACAAGGCACAGAAGAATGCAGCACTGACACGGCTATGGACCCCAGACGTCTGAAATGCATTCGGTATCACCATTACCTGGCCTTTTCCTGAAGGAAGATTGATGTGACTGGAAAAAACAGACAAAGGTAACATTATGTGGCTCAGCAAATGTCTTTATGACTCTGACAAGAATGCTGTTCAAGTTACACGTTAAGAAGTGCCATGGATTTTTCTTTTTCTTAGCCTCCGATCATTTTACTATTCCAAAGAACAGTAGTTGCAATTTTCTTAGGGACACTGAAGTGGACTCAAAATCTGAACAGCCCATCCACATCTTTTCACAAGCATCTTCCTCCAAGCTCATTTTATCTCAAGTGCTAAGACAGACCTAATCATTTAACAGTGGGCTAATGTATTTGGAGTCACAGATCAAATTGTTTCACTACCCAAGGAAAAGACTCTTTTCTCCATCACTAACCTACAGCCATGCACTGACTCTGCTGCTCCCTGGCAAAACGAGCAGTGATTGCCACCCAGAGCACCGTAAGTGTGGAGAAGGCTTTTGAGAGAAGGAAATGGGTGTGCTGCTACCTCTGAAGGACCAGTGGCAGGAGAGAAATAGATCTCAGCAAGTAGGAAGAGTAATTTGGAACAAGTTGTGAAGGACAGAGCGTACTGGCAGTATAGGGGAATATGTTCAGAGAAGGAATTACAGCAATCAGCATAATTTTATCACATACATGAGTGAAGCAGTGAATGTAATAGTTACTATATTTCTTTTTTTCTTACAGAAGGCATTTCCTTCCTGCCTGATGAATTCAGCAATGGCAGCTTCAGCAAATTGTGACCTTTGCTTTTCAGCTTGTCACAGTAATGAAGTGAAAGAATTGCAATGAACAGCATTAGCTCCAGCATAAATATACTGATTTTTCAGTCTTAGGCACGGACAATGAGATATTCCAGACCTGCAGTTCAGTCTGTGGTACACAGCTATGCTAAACATTCTGACTGCAAAACCATATGTGCTTTGTTATGTCCGCCCTGTTCCCTCACTTGCCTGCTTCTGTACCATAACAGCAGGTCATGGTCTTAGCTCACGATTCTTCATGTTGAGATGTTTTACAGTTCTTTCCCAGGCCACTATAGAAGAACTAGTCTGTCCTTTGGAAAGACTTATGGAAAGTATGTTGAAGGGGAACCACATAAGAATTATTTTTGCCTGCTTCCTGACAGCAAAACAATCAGGCTGCACCAAACTTAGAAGTTCACAGTTCCAGCTGAATGCTAATTTTAAAGCACTCCCATAGGCATGTTGAGGCTGAAGAGCTGGATAATATACTCTGCCAGTCATACAAAGTACAATTTCTAAAAAGAAACATGCATCCTGCCCTTGTGAGCAGAAGGAAATGACACCGATAGGTCATCAGTGAGAATCACTCACAAACAAGTTCTGTTGATGTAGTTATCAACCAACCAGCAACTGCTTATAGAAGTCTGTCTTCCGGGCTGCTGAGCTTTGATTGTGGATGCAATAGGCTCTGGAACCATAGCTAGAGGTGCACATTTTTGTGATGGGAAGTCCTATTCTCTTACTGTTAAATGCCTTCAGCACCAAGCCTGTGAACAAGCTAATGCAGAAATAAGGTGGGGTTTTTTGTCTGATTGGTTGGTTGAAGTACGCTCCACTTCCAATAGTGACACTAATGAACAGTTAATTGCTTCTTTAATTTCTCTTTTACCCATTGGACCCTTCAATCTTTATGATTTATGTGATATTGTTCATCAGTAGTCCAAATGCTGAAGTAGTTTGTCACACACAGAGTGACATTTCTTTCTTCAGAAGGAAACAGTCTGGGATTAATATTGGATAGAGAGGTTTACAGTGCCTGACTCTCTAGGAATTTCTAATTGTTCTCAATATTTCTCATAAACCATATCATTACCAAATAAAAATAATCACAGTCAAGTTTCTCATTTGTTATTTTTTGCAAAACTAGGAGAAAATAGTCTCTTCTGCAAGTGTTTTGCATTCTTCTCTTGTTTAGAAATGTCAGGATGTAAACAGAAAACAAAGTAGTAGCTTGTTTCCATTTTTGCTTTCCAGAGTGCACTGAACAAGTGGCTTGTTACATACTGGACACAGGGGAAAAAAATAATGCAAGTAATTAAAATGCCAAATTTATTATTTTCAGACTTCTCACATACAGAACATTCCTCAACATTAGAAAAGCTAATACCCATTTTTTTTAGAAGTAAAATACTTCTGAGAATCTAGAAAAGCCTTGAGGAATTTCTTCTATCTCTCCAGGTCTAAAGATACTCAATGTTTCTATACAATACTACTCAAACAAATCTTCCCTGTAAAAAGCCTTCCACTTGCCAAGATATTTTTTTTTCCTCTTCCTTAAAAAACAAACAAGAGCTTGTTTTGAAAGAAATATGAAAGGAATCAAAGGAGTTGTGTTGAGCCAAAAGTCCTCCTTTCTCCACCCTCACTGTACTCATCTGGAAAGCATTTGGCAACAAATCCATTGATAGTTTAGAAAAGCCTTTTATCTGTCCTCACAGGCTTAAGAAGGAAAGTGGATAGCATACACATTCCACGGACTAATTGTACCTTCCCTTTATATTATTGCCGTTTTGAGTACAGCATTACATTTACATACTTACTAAAAAAACCCCCAAAACTTCCCTAGTAAGGCTGCATGAAACGCGGGTTATTAAAACTCGCAGGATAGAGAGCCAGCTGTGCTGATTCAATACCATCCTCCCATCGGCATGACAGCAAGTAAGGCACCAACATACAGAGTCTACTTGAGTCCAGTCGGGCTTATTGCTCCTTGGTTGTGCTGGATCAACTACATCCATTGTCTCAATGCCATTTTACTGCTTTATTCTTTACAGCATGCTTCCCAGGTCTTTGAGATACATAAGCAGCTGGATTGCTACTGAGCCTGGAGAAAAGGAGCAGAAATGGGTCCAAACTGCGTCTCCATGTATTTGCTGGGCTCTCTCTTGACCCACATTCCCCACCTCCCACATACTTCTTGTTACTAATGACCCAAATAATGAACAGTGGGCTGCAGTTCCCTTTAAAATGTTGCCACATTCAAATGTAAAGCCGGGCTTTGTACCAAAGAGAGAGAAAAAGTTTAACTCCTTTAGATCATTTCGAATGTTCGCTATAAAACATGACCACTGACCAGACAGGAGACAAGTTTCTGGGAGTCAGACTGACCTGCCTCTCTTCCTCCCCTCTGCAAGGCCAGTGTATGCCTGGGCTTTCCCAAGGAAGGAGCACAGTAAGGAAAAACTCCACACCTCCATCTTCACACAGACTAAAGCAGAGAGTTCAGAGTCATGGTATTGCTCCAGAAACATGAAATGTAGTATTTTTCTGTTAAAACTATATAAACACACACACTGTAGCTAGACATTAGACTGGCAGGTTAGGATGCACACACAAGTATAGGCAAGTCCTCCCAGACCTGATTCATCCCGTATGATATTAAACCGCATCCTTGCTCTCCCCCTTTCCCCCGCCTTCAGTGAAAACTGAAAAACCATTTACGGTATGGTAGCACTTGTAATGGCCCCTTAGTCCATTAGACCCCTGTAGAAACAGGCTCAGGAGGTTAGTTACTGTCCTGCCTTAAAGACACGGTACTCAAAGCAGAGTTTTCTGCTGTTGCTGGCAGTGAGAAAGAGGTGCCAGTTCAGAGATGGACCCAAAGCTTTAGCTGTTGAAACTCCACATTTACAATCTACCCCTTACTGTACCACTGGCATAGCTATCAACACAGACCACACTGCCTAGTTCAACAGATTCCTGAAATATCTTCTAAGTTGCAACTTAGATATTCAAGTTTTCAGTAAAGCTCCAGTCATCCCTTCCTACAGGGATGATTTTCTTTCCTATTAACTATAGATAACTATATTAATATAATTTTATCCCATCCTTTATAACCCATTTGCCATAGTAATACCAGAAAGTACAATTCTTCCCTAACACAGAGTATACAGAGTTCCAATCTCTCAGATAACCACTTGCCATTTCAGTTTCGGCTTTTTTTGAAGTGTTTTCAATGCTATTTAATTTTTATGAGATTATAACACTGGCATATCAAAAATCATAGATCTGTACATTGCTTTCTACACAAAGAGCTGGTTACAATAGGTAATCCAAATAAACACAGATGAAGAGCAGCCTATAAATCCTGCCTCCATGCAGTAAATCATGTAAGACCAGGCAACATACCCTCCTTAACTGGAACTGTGAGTATGCATTTCTCTCCTGGTACATTTCCTCCTCTCACTGTGTCTTACATGCTTTAAATTTATGAACTGCACTGCCTTTCATACAGATTTATGTGAATTCCATGATTACATTAAGTCATTAAAACAGCACTATGTAAATTTGAACATGCATCATTGAAGAACTGCAAATATTTATATAACAGTTTAAGTTGGAAACATTTAGGATGTTTCCTTGCTAGAAAAATATTAGTTTTCAAATACTGATCATTGCAAAGTTGGCTGTTTATTAGAATTCAAGCATTCAGCAAACCTTTGGGAACCTAATTCTTATCCGTGCTTACAGGTGCCCTGCGGAATCAAATTCCCCTCAGAGTGAAAACTTAACCCTAAACCAGCATAAAATGCCTAATTACTATTCTGTATATAATAAATTACCAGTTTTCTAGGTTTAATTTTCTTAGTATCTGGCTTCTTGCAACTATAAATACAAGTGCTCCAATGCCTTTTCCCATATAAAGTGGCCAAAGTATCACTTTCTCACTCCTTCCTCAAACACGTAAAATGCAAATGCAAGATTAAAAACAAACAAAAAAAACCCCCACCTTTCTTTAAAAACCAAAACCCATTATATGAACTATTGCAATATATTCTTTGGCAGATGCAAAGTCTCAAAAGTTATTTTAAATCTGTTAAAGAAGTTAAAAAAGATTTGAAGATGACTCAGATTTTGAGGAGAGCTCTGGGGAATGCTCCCTTGGCTGTCTTGCAGTCCAGGACTGAGGAGAGAGAGAGGAGGAAGAATTGAATTTTTTTGCAGGTAGTTTCATGGTTTTTATCACTACCAAAATGGACTTTACAGGCCACCATTGCAGTCTGTAAGACTTCAGATGTCTTGGAACCTTCCGTAGCTCAGCTGTACACCATACAGTTAATTTTCTCAAGTGAAAAGAGTCACATCACTAACAAGAGTCCCCTAAATATTATGAGCCACTGAGTTTCTGGGATTATACTTTCAGTTGGAAAGCAAAATAAACGTTCTCATTTGTCCACATTTCTACTTCTGATTTACAATGAGAGCTAAAATTCGTTTCAAAGGGTCTGTTTTAGGAAGCAGTGCGGACCTGCGGGAACTGCCGTGGGAATGACGTTACACGATGTTTGGCAGTCCTCACTGTCTTGCCACAAACTCCTCCCAGCTGCAATGCCACTTAAGCCATTCCACTGTGCTCTCTCTATCGGACTGGGGACACTGACGTTAACAGCTACCACCAGCTAAAAACTAAAACAATTACAAATTAAAAAATCAAGTTTCCTTTTCCTGAACAGATGACTACTGTTCTCTTCCTAGGGACAGCAGCTACTTCAGCCTGAGTTGCCATTCTAGTGCCATGCTATCACTTGTTACTTATACTACTGACACATTTCAAAGTGACTGTCACACACCCAGGAGAAGTCTCACTGCTTCCCCAATAATCTGGTTTACACACAGAGGAGTGTAGCAGTATCTCTGCCCTGTTCTTTTGCTTTCTTTGCTTGATTTCCATCAACTCACTACATATTTTGTCTCCCCATCTTTGCATTCAGTTATTATCACAGCCTAACTTCAATTGGTCAACAACTACACTACTGGATGACTTTTACACAGTCAGCTTTGGGTTCTTTTTCAGGTTAAACTAGACAAAAACGCAGTGACAGAAAGATTTCTAGCACTGCACAGAGAAATTCCAAGAGCTGCTTGTCATCTGTTGGCTAGGGTAAAAGGACAAATCTCAGCCACATTTTTAAAAAGTTGTCTTTCAGTAGCATAAAAAGAAGACTTATAGGATTTAGACTGAGGTAACATTCAATGGAATATTACACCCGCTGATCCTCACTCATTCTTTCTTACTGTTAGCTACTTTTTTAGTAGTTATTATAGCATCCCACTTCTCTCATGAAGCATTGTATAATGTGTGTTTCATTGAGGATTTTAAAATTTTATTGTTTCAGCCATGTAATGTTCTCAGACCTGGGGGACAGAAGATAATCCACTATAGATACACCAGTAAAATCATGTCATCCCATTTGATTTCTGTAGCCCTCTTCCAGATTTTCTATTTTTAGGCCACAAAGGTGATCTCACTTTCATTCAGAAGAAGAGTATAAAGACAATATGAATGCACTGTGCAGAAACAATACACTCCTATGCTATGTCTTCATCACATACCTCCTCCTTATTTCTGTGGTCAGGCTGTCCTCACAAACTCAGTGGCAGCATCACGAATTAATGCAGACAGGCACAAGGAATGGGCACAGGCTTAGTGTAAGCTTCATTTAACACAGAAGAGTGAATGTCACAGGGTTAGAAAGTGTCAGGAGGTGGCTATGTGCTTAAAGTTGTTTCACACTGCCATGTGCACGGGAGAATAGAAACTTGCTTGCTCGGGCATTGAAAAGCACAGCCATAAGGCTAACTCTGCTACACAGCAACAGGTGCCTTCAGATTATTATATCCTGCCTTCAACAACATAAAAGGAGAGCTAAGCCTCAGTTTTAAGACCCTGACTGTCCTGAAATGAGATGCTCAGATAGCATGCTGACCACAGACACCCACATACATGCCTGACACCCCAGGAGACCTCTGCTCTGCCTTCCCCTGTGCAGCACTGACTGAGGTTCCATCCATAAAGCACGTTAGAACCTGCAGAACAAAGATATTTCATACTATTCATTTAGAAGACAACATTCCCATTCAGACAGGATCTTGATGTTAGACTCAAGTTTATGACTATTACACCATGTATACTATTATTGTTTTGTCAAATATTATTTCCTATTAGCAGACAGTTATTTTTAGGAATGACACAACTACAATGGGTTAAACCAAGTATGTTCTTTTAACACCTTTCACTAACTAGGATCTTGTTTTAAACGCCCCAGAAACAAATCTCCTTAAGTTTTACTCATTTTGGAAAGAAGAGTGCTCTTCCTGTTAACTGTTGTCCAAGTACCACCTTAATTTAAAACTGAATGTTAACTTGGTTTTAAAACATGATGCTTAATTCATGAGATGGAAAGCAGGAAGAGGATAAATATTTTACCTGCACAAGGAAAATAGAACTGAAAATAAAAAGGAAATGCCAAATATACGGAGTATTAAAAGCTTACAAAAAGGAAAAAAATAAATCAGTGGTCATTGGCCTTAAAGTAATTCTCTGCTTGGGTCTGCCCTCAGACCAAACTGGAACAGCATGCAGCCTTGCCAGCCTGAGGACAACATCCAGCCATGACTCACCAGTGAGCACCTGGCAGCATTCCACATTTCCCAAGGCTTGGGCTTGTGATGTCCTCTGCTTCCCTTCAGCTCAGCCCACAGAACTGCTGGTAGGTGATGCCTACAGGTGAAATGCAGTCCTGGCTAATAACAGATCTGTGCTGTAGCAGGGAGCCTGGTTAGGAACCTGCCAGGTCTACACTCCCACAGCAGCAGCCAGGTCAAGCCAGGTGCTGAACAGAGCACTGTCTGCATGTGCTTGAAGCATTGCCCCTCTCCCAGATGTCAGTGTTGACTCTGCCAAGTGGCAGTGGATATCTCTGCCCCTTGGATGTCACCATCCTGGAGAATGGTGACATCCAAGGGGCAGTGAGACTGAATCTAGACATATTTTAAATGGAATTGCTTTTGTTAACACATATTGCCCTAAAATGGGGTGTCCGGTTTGTCCAAACAATATTATAAATGGTCCCTAGATTATGCATAAAAAACCATTCTTACACACCAAACATATCATGAATCCATCCCCTTGTACTACTTGGGGTCTACTTGTGTCTCCCATCTGAAGCTTCACAGAGCTTGGCATGTCTGAAGTCATCCTTAAGCAAGGGTTTTCTCCTCCATTCTGTTTACCCACCCATCATAAGCAAACATACCTATATTCCCTTTGATAAATCTGCCTGCAAGCTGACCCTTGCTAGATAGGCAACGGTTAGGTGAGAAACATGGCATACCTTGCACACTTGCTAAGAGCATGGTGAGACTGAGCCAGTACATGCTACTAGCAGGTTTCAGGCAAAGCCATCTCCATCAGCATGTTACCAATATACTCCTATGCAAATCCCAACAACACATCACTTAACCACAGTCTGTTAAGTAAACCAGCCTCCTAGACCTTTTATTTTTCCACTGGAAGAGCTTTAAATCAAAATTAGCCTCTAGATAACACCGCCAGTGGTACAATTATGCATACACACATTAGATAACCAAATAAAGCCTTTCCCGTAGTCTATACTGGCAGGCTGTGATGACTGGCCTACTTTTATTGACAAATCCTATAACCTAATGCGTCTGCAATCTTAACTTCTCCCTTGGGATCCCCTAAATTACTGACTGCCGCTCCCTGCACATCAGGATTTGTGTTGGCAGAGAAAAGTGTAGGGACAACTGGTTTTAATAGAAAAGGACAAACACAGAAGCACTGAGTCAGGATCTCCACAGACATCTAAGGAGGAACCTAGAAGAGCAGGACCCAACTCCAGGCTGTCTGCTGTATCTTTGTGATCATGAAGAAGCTCTAACCACATAAAACAACAGCACTTAACAGATCACAAATGCAGAACTCAGAGGAAAAACTATGAAATGACAAACAGACACGTCACGCAATGCACCCAGTGATAAGGAACAAATTTAAAATACATTTGTTTTTATTTCCAGAGTGACACTGCTGTCTTTGTAAACTCAAAAGGAGCATCACAAGCTAAAACAATATTCAAACTGAACACGAAGATCAGGATTCGGCTGCCTACGCTTGCTATTCCTAGTGTCATTTGCCCTGTGCAGTGTCCCACTGTGCTTCTTACTACCGTGCTGGAAGGGTGTTGGTTTCCAAAGTTCTGCACCACAACTTCCATCCACCCTATGCATAGGTTTTGGACACCCACAGGTGTTTCAAACAGAACTCTAACTCATTAATCCAAACACATAATCCCTCTTCACACATCACCCCTGTCCCCAAAGACGAGCACCCTCTTCTCTAAAAGCTATAGAGGCTCTGGCAAATTAAGGGTGGGGTGGGGTGGAAGGGGGGAAGAGAAATTAGCTCATGATTGAACTAATCAAAGAAGTTTTCTGAAAGAAAGCATATCTATTTATATAAGGAATTCATGGCCATTAAGGTCTTTCTCGGGTAAGGAATGAGCTCAGGAACATATGAAAACTCCAGAGTCTGGAAGCCATACTGGTTCGTGAGCTTGGGTCTATGCCTAAATTCAGATTTCAGTCCCTTTCACATATTATAGTGCTCAACTCTGCAAGTTTGTTACAAATCCATGTCCAGTCTAGATAATTTTCTATATAAATATCCTCTACACTAACTAGTTTTCGGTATACAGCAAGTCTAAGTTGTTTCTTGACTTAGGAAAAGGTTAAATAACTAAAAGAAGCAGCAAGACCAGCATTCTCAGTCTGAAAACCTCATACTTCAAACAACAGAAGTATTGTTAACGAGTGCCGTGATGTTACAGGTGTGTGACTGGGCAGGAATAATATTCAGTTTCCAAGACCCAAACTAAGGTGCTGTGAGAGAAGTGTTACAGACTGCAATTCTGTCTTTTGTGGCTGAAAACCGAAAAGGCAGTCAAAATAGACACAGGCCCCCAGCATACAGCAGGTCACATGCAATTCAAGAATTGCCCTGTACAACGATTAGAAAAATAATCACAGAAGTTACAACAAAATCCTCAAATTCCACTATGGTTACAAATCTGGAACTTAAGGCTGGGATTTAAGAGAGCCAAACAGATGTCCTCTATAGCACAGGAAATGTCATTTATTGGGAAGATCCTAAATTTTTATTTAGCAAATTTTATAATTACTGCAAAGGCCCCAAAAAATTGAAGTAAACTTCATCCTCTTGTACTGTCTGTGACTTTGGGATTTTCTTTGTGGTATAGAATTTTTACATGGTTTTGGAAAGCAATTTTGCAGTCTAGTGGCCTATGAATTAACTCCTTTATATCCTTTGAACTAGCTACCATAGCTGCACTGGTACCTCAGCTGCAAAGCTGACTTGATCCCTTTCAATCCAATGTGTTAAATATCTTCTTAAAAGCCAAGAGCAGGAACCTTAATTTGCATTACCAGCAGTAACACACAAAAAATGCTACAGCTAACAATATTACAACAGATCTAGTGATACTATGGGATACCACAAGTGTGAGTTGCTTCCCTGTTGTAAAGATGCCTGTAGAAGTGCAACACAAAAAAAAAACAAAGGAAAAGTACTGGGGTTTTTTCACATTGCCATTTTGACAGGCTGTCTTTCAGGATTTCAATCTGTAGCCTGTGGGCTTTTCTTGTTGTGCTGGATTCAGCCAGGAAAGAGTTAAATCTCTTTACTGTGGCTGCTAGGAAGCTGTGTTCCTGGATGCAGAGAGCAGCACTGATAAGTTCTTGTATATATTAATTTAGATTTAATTAGTAAATAGTTCTTATCTCAATTTTATGAGCTTCCTTATTTCTTTTTCTTCCAATTCATCCCCTCCACTGGAGGAGGGGAGGGGGATTTGTGAGAGCGGCTTCGTGGTATTTTGCTAGCCGGAGTTAAACCATGTCACTTGTACACTGAGAAGTTTGTCACTTTTAACATCTGGTTTGCTTGCAAGGAACAATACAAAATCTTATCCAGAAAGCTAGGAATAGATTCCTATATCCTTTGATATAGTTTGCTCAATTGCCTTTGCTTACAGAAGGGTTGGGCCCCAGAAAAATTTAGATCCATTGCATCTAAGCACATCTCAGATTGATGTGCTTTCTCCATGCTTTGCAACTCAGTGCAGTCTTATCTACATTGGCTCCCTCCACAGGGATATCCCTCCCACAGCCCCAGCACAGAGATTTGCCTTCCTGCTCAGTGCCTATGTTTAATTTTGAAAGAATACCTTCAGACTAATGAGGAAAAAGATGAAACTGGGTGCCTAAATCGATATAAGCACCACTGCATGCACAACTGCAGGCAAACAGTAAGCATGTTGTTTGCTTATTTCCCACAACAGGTTTTATCCACTGAGACATACCTTGAAATTAGAGGATAAGCAGAAAACTTAATAAGGGGGAAGGGAAGAGGAGGAGGATGAAAACAACCCTCTTTAACCCTCCTCTTTGTCACTCTCCAGACTCCTGTTTAATCTTGCCTTGAGGTACCATTAATAGACATTACATGGAAATACACCATACAGCACTATAAACACTTGTGCACATACAGTTCTGATGGAAGAACAGGATTATTTCCTGGACTGGTTCACTCAGTGATGGGATCATCCAGTACCTCTTACTCCTCCAGACCATCCAACAAGGCTTTTCCTGACAATTCTCCTTTATTTAGTCTTAAATAGGTAAAATTCACCTGTCTACAGTGTTATATAAGATCAGGCAGAAGTATTGCATCATGTCCTGAAAAGTCTCTGGAAACAAGAAATAGAAACAATGACTCCCCTTCCACCTTCCCTTGCCAGTCCTGGGGTGTGCACAATATAGCAGAAATCAGACTGTATAAATATGTGAAGTGGCAGTCAGAGGAACTGTATTCTGCCTGGTCCTTGTCAGAGCCTGTTTACTGGCTGGTATTTCTCTCTCATATGCAATCCTACCTAATCAACCTCTGCAGCTCGGTGGGAAAGTCACCCTGAATTAGCTTCCTGAACCTTTTCTGGATTTCAAGTTCTCCATTACACCATAATACATACAGCTATTTTGGGAAAAAGACGAGATGCTTTATGCTTGGCACAATTGTGTGATCCTATCATTAATACTAGACATCTCCAAAAAGGCAAATAAGTTTAGTCTAGCAAAGCAGAGGGTTACATTCTTGATTACAAAATAGCAAATAAGAAGTTATCAAAAACAAAACAACCAGACAGACACAGAACATACTTGAAACAGTTCAATTCTCACAGCTGTCTCAAGACTTTTCTGAGTCATGTCCCAGGAGCAGAGATGGGAGAAGATGTAACGTAGCTGTACTGAATCCCAAGTGTTGGCTTTCAGAAATAACCTCACATTATTGTGGAACCTGAGACTTAGCTCTGCTGAGGTCACTCAGAGCTAGAGCTACCGCTCTCCACTTAATGCAACATCTGTTTCTTCCCCCTCTTTTTTGTTCCCAGCTTGGATTACATTAATATTTTCTCTGCCTGGGTGGTTTTCTGACTTTACAGTTTGTCTTTGTACATTCTTGTAGCTTAAGTGATCTTCAAGAGGGATAAAGTGCTATATGAGCCTTGAGGAATCATAGAATCCTAGAATGGGTTTGGGTTGGAAGGGTTAAGTCCCATCTCATAAAGAGTAGGTATAGTAGTGTTCCTTAACTGAACATTTTAGTATGTCATTGTATCTTCAGAGAGGTCACTATTAGTCATACAGATGATAGACTTGGTTGGGAAGGTGCGCTCCCTCCCTAACATTTAAGGGAAGAAGCCTTCAATTAAGGTATGTTTCATTTTCCCCTATGACAGAACAGTTGAGGCTGGAAGGGACCTCAGGCAGGAGCACCTTTTCTCCTCTGGAGAGAGAGAAGAAACATCTCCACCTTTGGAGTTTTCAAGCCTCTGCTACAGCTGATCTGATCTAATGACAGCAATAGCCCTGCTACACAGAAGAGGTTGGACCAGATAACCTGCGGAGGTACTTTCCATCTATGTATCTAATCCCATAACGACACATGTGGTTCATTCAACAGAAAGCTTTTTCCTCATTTCTTGGTCAAAAAGTACCCCCATCCAGCAAGTCAAAGATCACTTCAGTCAGCATGCCTTATTCCATGGGATTCCATTCACACACTGCAGTTCCACATCCATGGCTGGCAAGCCCTACAAACTCCCTACAGACTGAACACTTCAGGTGCTCTCTTACTAGAACAAACACGTGTTTGGTGCTGTGATGGCTTGGTTCCTTAGCAACTCTAGCTGAACCTTGTCCTCCTTTCATGAAATATTTACAGCTTTTTGGTAATGTTTTGTACACCTGCTGGGTTTTTTTTTCCCCCATTCACCTAAAAGCCATTACTGATGTTTGCGTAACAAGGGATTATTTTAGTGAACAAAAGTAGATGAACAAATTGAAATTAAAAAAGGAAACAATGCCACTTAAAATTCAGCAATACAATATAGACGGCCACAATATTTAGGTGCATTATTGCCTACAAGCCGAAATCCTGTACTTCTTGTATTAAATGAACAGAAGTTTAAAAATATATTCCAGCCACCTAACGTAGCACTATCAGTTTTTATTAGATGTTGGGGACAATTCTGATGTGTTTAATTAGCATCTAAAAAAGGCTTTGCTTGAAAGTGATAGAAATAAATTTTCATCTGCCATTGAAAGCTACACAACCAGTTACATTTCCCTTATTCACAGGTTAAGTCTGTTCTTGGAAAAGTCACTTCCCTCCTTATCTTTGCATTCTCCATAATGGCTGACAGTTCCTTAGCTCCAGCAGAAAGCAGCCATCGTTGGAGCTTGGAACATTTAGGCACTCAGACAAACCCTGTGGAAGGTTATCAGGCAGGTCTTTGGCCTGGTACAGACTTGTATTCAAGGGGAGCCAATACAGAGAATAGTAGACAGAAGCCAAGCATTCCTGGGAGTCATCTCTTCATGGAAGACAGTCTTTGACTAAGATTTCATAGTGCTTCCATTTAATATTGAATTTATTTTCTGTATGCATAGAGATGTAGATTGCAGAACACCACCACTGTTGGGTAGCCATATGACTTGGTAGAAGAGTACATCTAAAGCTGCCTACTAGTTCAGTGATGGAGGAGAACACAAATATGAAGGTTTGCAGTATTTATCATTTCTATTCCCTTAAGTATCTGGATGAACACTCTCAATACAGTAGTTCTATACTGAATGAACCTGGCAAGAGGCAGGAAGAATAAGCAGCAATTTGATCTATTGATCTTCTAACCATTTAACAACAACAACAAAATCTTTAGTTACATACTAAGAAATCAACGGATTCTTGTTGGTACGTAACAGCTTCCTCCTTTGACAGTCCAAAAGCACCAGATGCACAATAGTGGGTGGATTTTAAAGCTATCATGGGAAAACGTGACTTAGCTACTGGCTGTACGATGAGAACTATCTGCTACCACTACTTGTTGAGAGAGACAGGAACAAGACTCAATCTCCTTAGTGGAGGTGGAACAGGACTGATGGAAGAAATTGCTTCAGAGTCCACAGGCAGAGATGATGTAAAGAAAGGGGCGGATCACTGTTCTGATAAAGAAAAAAGCATTCATTCTTGCTCAGTGAGAATTATTACACTTAATATATGCCACTAATCTTCCCATGTGCCCTGGAGACCTAAGTGAGCCTATGCACATTGTTCTCTGATGTTTTTGATGGCAACTAATTAATCTTTATGAGAGGGAGTGCTGAGTTTAGGGGTTTTCTCACTGCACTGCAATTTGTTTTCACTGGCAGTTGGTTGCACTTTCTTTTACAACATGCAGATTATGAATGTCTCGTTTATTTTGACAACGCAATTGCAGATTGATACATCTATGTTTAAAGCATTATGTTTTTAAAAACTGCAGTTCAGAGTCCCATTTCGATACCAAGTCAACAGTGATTTATTTAAGGCTTTATTGTGTTCTCCATTACTAGTTCACTTGCTTTTGGAGCTTTTTCTCTGGCCTCTATGCTCAGTTCCTATTTGGACACTCTTGCACATCCTCCACCTGTTGTTCTCTGAAGACTCTGGTATCCAGACCACTGCCTTATTTTTTTCTTGCTCAACAAGAGCAACAGAGAGCCAATGGCAAAGAAATCTGGCAGAAGAACTAGTCACCACTAACTAGTTCACTAAAACACATATCATCTGGAAGATGTTACTGTATACTAGATAAGCTGCCTTGACTCCATTAATTGAATAATAAAATTCTACTTAAACTATAAAATCTGAAAGATAAGTGAAGAAATACAGAAATGAAATAGTAATTTACTATGCTGATGAAAGCAAAACCACCCATTGCTTTCAACTCCTGAATTTAAGTGTTGTGTAAAAAATGCATTTTTAAGTTAATTGAGTGTTTAAAGCTAAAAGTAAGACATGGAAGCAGTTTGTCAAGGTTAGGTTTTTTTTAATAAGACAGCATGATGGGGTGGGGGAGGGGGGGAGGAATTTGATAATTTTGAGTGACAGAAGTAATATATTCTAAGATGTTGCTGCAAGCCCTGGACTTTGGCATTTGCACAGACAATATATGGCTGGGTAATTACTGTGAGCAACTGGATTTATTTTAAATTATTAGTTCAATCACAGCTTCTTTCTGCTGAAGCATATAGCATTATTTATATTTAAATTTCTTCTTTAAAACATATAAAACATTGAAATGCTTTGGTAGCAATTGTGGCACCTCTGGTGAGATTTCCTGTGGGTATTATAAGCTTCCATCTTCCTACTTATGCAGGAAAACAGGGGATGTCCAAATGTTGTACATGAGATACGGTGACAAGCTTCTTAGATCAGGCTGTGAAGCAGGCAGGACTGTCAGCAGCTCTCCAGTGGTGGGTATTTCTGGCAAGACGACTGCTGGGTAGGAGCACATACACAGTGGGCTCCCCGTTCCCCCTTCAGACAGTCTGCCATTTCATTAGGTGGCACACTTCACGTTGCACATGTCTTTAAGCAAAGTCTTCCCGAGGGTTTGCCAGGCAATAGGGACAGTTTGATTTTTCATGAAGGCCAGCCAAACTGTACTAGCCCAAGTCAGAAAGCTCAGGCAATGACTTGATTGCATGAATCCAATTGGCACTGTCCCTGTCCTCCCCTGTAAACCTCCATTACTGTAATAAGTCCTAGATGCTTTTCTTGGCAGTCAAGGTCCTTCCACACCCACACACAAGTGGAACATAACCTTTTAGCTTGAGGCTTTAGTACTCAGCCCCATCACACAGGATTGCAAAGATGCAAGAGTGGATCTAAGACTGTAAAGACGTGGTTGTACTGCAGTTTCTACATCTTTCCCGTTCCCAGCAGACGCAAGTCTCATTTCAATTACAGCCCTTAATAATACACTGCAAAAAATACTTAATACTCTAACACCAACCATCTGCTTCTTTTCATTAGCTATAGATTTAATTCTTCTAAGATGTAAACAAAGTAAAGTAAGCCCCCGCTTCCCTGTCCCACTTGGCCCCCCTGCTCCTCCCCCAGAAAATCCATTCCCTCAGTCAAAGCCTGATTTTCAAGGCTGCTGTGCAATGGAGGTTAGTTACTGCTAATTTATCTCTTATTTCTCTCTGTCTCCTAGAGCATCTGAACACTGGTTTCATGTTAAGTTATTAACATCGGCTAATAATCTCCACCTTGGGCCATATTGAGCACCCGCAGAATAACCAGCGCAGGTCACAGCATTGCCCTAAACCAGAAATACGGACCGAGATCCAGCAGTATCAGCACTGTTGGAACTTGAATGCGTTCAGGTTGAACAATAGCCTACCAGTAATCTTCTGTATAACTTTGCCACTGCTCTCCTGGAAAGTGGTGATGAAATTTGAGAAGTACTCTGGCCCTAGTTTCAGAAACAACATCAAGAGTTTCTCAACACATCCCATACATCAGCATAATGAACTTAAACTATTGCCTGGCTGGTCAACTTACAACAATAAACAGAAACAAGAGTCCAGGCTCAAAACCTCAAAAGTACTTTGTTATTACTTCCTTAAGTACACGAAGACAGAAGTATTTTATTATTGCATTATGTGTGTGTTCTTAAAAGCCATGAACCACCTGCATTTTCAATTGCAGAGCATGAAGAGAATCATGTTAGAGGAATGTTGCCAACTAAAAAAATTCAGAGACTATGAAAATTTCCAAAATTACGTAGTCACATTGTCCAGCAGCATTGCAAGGCAAAAGAATAAACCGCCCCTTAATTTATTCTTTCTGCTCTAGTCCACTGTAGATTTGTCTAACATTCAGAAGATGCTCCTGCTGCTGCTCCACAAGTTACTCAAAAAGGCAAATGAGGGCATTCACTACCTTGGGAAAACACTCTACTAGATTAGTCATATTTACTGGATTGACTTCCATCATTAACAAACATAGCCATCCTATTTGTGATTTAAGAAAGTCTCATTTATAGAATACATAGCTTTACCAGTAGGAAGATGTTATACACATAAAGAGGACTCCTCCCACCCTGAGTTATACACATAAAGAGGACTCCTCCCACCTTGAAAATATATCTTGCCAGTGTTTTTAATGATGCAAGATAAGAAAACAAAAGGTATGAAAGTCTCTGACTTCATCAATGCTTGAGAATTGTATCATTGCATTTGCTCATGTTTCCTGTAAATGCTAACCAAACATCTCCTGGTTCTCTGGCAGTGTGGGAAAAAGTTAAGAGTCCAAATTCTATTATTTTTTCATGAAAATTAAAATGAACTTTTCACAGAAATGCTCCCCACCTCATGGAAGAGGGGAGGCAAATAAGTGACCCAGTGAAGATCAAAGAACTGCTGCAACTTCAGCCCAACCATGGATGGTCTCGTAAGGCTCAGCTACATTTACTCAGCTCTGGTAGCATAAATATGCTGTCAAGACACAGGTGAAACAAGATGAACACCTGTGTGTGATTGTGTACTTTCCCCATTATTTTCCATTTCTTTTCTCCTGTTACTCTACACCTTATGCACATTTTGACAAAGTTGCTCTTTTTCAGAAAAATTTCTACTGACAGGAGACTGTGCTTATGGTTAAAATATCAGAGTAAACAGTGGGAGTTAGTTCCCACCCCTGCTGTACAATTCAGTGACTGGACTCTCTATTTTCCAGTTCGTAAGGTAACATCTCCTTCATGGGAGGCGATGCCCAGCAGGACTGTGCATCAACATTTCTTAGTGATTAAGACTCTACATTGACCTCTGTCGTGTTCACAGACATTTCTCACTGGTATCGTGTGATGATCCTGCACGTGTGTTTCTGTTGCATAGATCTCTCCCTCCACAGCAATACTGCCTTGGCTTTCCCTGCTCAGGACTGTTGGCTGTAGAGGGAACTGGGCTAGGCCACTTTTAACAAGCAGCTGACTGTTTTAAACCCTTTTGCACAGAACGCAAAGCCTTGAATGTTTTCCAGAAGTCTGAAGTGTGTTGACTTCTGTACTCAGAATAATAAACGCAACTATGCTTGTCTAACTAAAACAAAAGTGGAGATGCAGTTCTGTTACTCATTAACGATCGAGCAGTCAAAATACTTTCACCCTGTCTACTCTATCAATAAAGGTAACATCACTGTAGCTGCAACTGTTCTACATTGCCACCAATGCTTCTAGTGAAGATGGGTACTGGACCTGTATCATATCATATTGGGTTTCCCTGTGTGGGGCTGGTGGTTTATTTGTTTGTTTTGTTTAGGTTTTGGGTTGGTTTTTCTTGGGGGTGGGGGGTGGGTTGTTTTTTAAGTAGTTCCTTGGACTAGCAGCCAAGATTTCAAATAGTTCTCATTACACAGATGACTAATAATCCAGGTGCTCCTCAGTCTCTGCCACAAATTGTGCAGTTCCTTCAGTAGAGCATTACCCTACGCACTGTGCAAACCAAGCGTGCCACTTTGCAGCAGCAGCAGACAGCCCAGGAAAATACTGCTTGCCTGGCATCGCAATTCTTTAATTAAAAAAAGTCTTCAATCTCTAAAGCCTCTAGGGAAGTTAAGTTTAGCTAAAAATCTAAATGTTAAATTACACCCAATTGGAATGCACAGGAGCATCTCAAAGTAAGATGCTGTGACTAAGGATATGGTAATGCAAAAAAAACCCATCTAAGCACTGCCATGCCCAAGTTAGGCAGTTTAAAGGCAACTCGAGTATCACAGAAAGCAAATAATGCCAACTCAGAAGGAAGAATTATCCAGCTTCACCTCATTCTGCTCTCCTATTTTTATGTCTAGCCAATACTGATGCTTTAGCCAATACATAGCTACATCTATCCACAGTTCTAGTATCAATGCCACAGCTAGGCTCACTCTGGAAAAAACTGAACAGTCAAATTGCTGAGGTTACAGCTCAGCTGAGGCAACAGGAGATCAGCCAAGGACATGGGTTGAGGCAGCTCCCTCTGAAGTCAGCATGAGGTCGTATAACCATTTCTTATCAAAGCATCAGCCAGAGGAAAAAACAAAAGTGGCCAGAGGAAAGAGGTGTAATTTAGGTACTGGCACTGCCTCCTTTTGTTTATGCCCATTTCTGCTGTAGATGGGCAGAGAATATTTGTCAATGGCTGTACGTTAGTCTAGTTTTCTAATTGTATTTGTGTTGCTCAGAAGTGCAAGAACAAAATCTGGTCTTCAGCTTAAAATATTTTCCAGTCTTATTTGGTTTGAAACCTCAACTTCTTTATAAAATATATGAAGGGATATTGTGTCTATGCTCTCTATTAGAGAAGCTTTGAGATTTTTTACTATGAGAATAAAATATGGCATGGACTGAACAACATTAGTTGTCACCTGCTCTACCATCCTCAACAAAATCCAGTAGAGCTCACAGCACTGCTAAGACAAACTACTGTTTGCAGAACACCTTTTTTTGACTGGGAAGCAGTTTTCTTCCACAAAATCCCCCTCCTCAGTTTCAGACAGGAAATCACAAGGATTTCAAATAGGGAATTAATTTGAGATTATGTACTGCAGTTACTTGCTATTCAGTGTGATCTACTGTTTTTCTCATTGCTTCCTTCAATTTTTGAACTAGAGCAAAGAGAAGTCCATCAAAACCTTTCATTCCTTAATCGGAATATCTGAGCTAATGAATGAGATTTTCGAAAGGCAAAAAATTGATTCAGATAAGAGCAGAACAAAGTTTCCCTTTCCCAAAAGCATATAAACACATATAACATTTTAATGTACATTTATAAAAATATAAAGTCAATAAATGAGCGTAGCCTCAGAGGATCAGTCACTTTGATATTCGGACATTAACAGCCATGCTAAGGGTTGAACTTCATTCAGAGAAGCATGCAGGGAAGTTTCTTACAAGTGACCAGATTTTTGATCTTCTTATGAAATATTGAAGTCCAGTTGTTAACCAGACATAGGCAATTTGTTTTCTTACAGCTTTGTTCCATTTGTAGACAGAATTTAACTGTTCACTTGTTTGGTAAGGAGGGCCTGTTTCACAACACTGCCACTCATACGGCGCGTGGCAAAGTTCCAGCTACACACAAGATCCCTGTTGAAAGCCTATCATGGCCTCAAAGATTTAACTCCCCTCCCATTCACCTCTACCACAGCCACACTCCACCTTCATATCTACACATTTCCCTTTCAAATCCTTAAAAATAATCAAGCCCTACAACTGTTGATAAGATGACATCAGTATTTTGCTTTCACTTAAAACAGCAGAACAAAAGAAAACCCACAAATCCCAACCCATCAGAAGGAATTAAATGGAGAGAACACTCAACTGGGAGGAAGAAATTAAAATCTTCTTTTCCAGCTTTCAGGAAAACATGACAGCCTGGTAACTTTTCAAATCACAAGTTCAACAAGGACAAGTGCAAGG
>NW_010258681.1:0-14337 GCF_000690775.1 Eurypyga helias
GTATCTAGGTCAGTGCAACAATTGAGGTTTTCTTTAAATACTTCTCCAGCTGAAGAGGTTTGATAGCCAAGTTCTGGCAACTGGTTTCACTTCTGGTTTAACTGAATGGGAATTTGCTTCCAAAGCTTCTCAAACAATTGAGTCCTTCAGGCTGTAAGCACTGAACTGTGAGTTGAAATAGTAGAATTGAGTTATTTTAGCAGTCAGACCTACATTTTATCTTTTTTAAAGGGAAGCAACAAGCTGTTTGCTGACAATTCCACTGTCTTCCCCTGCTATTAAGAAATCTTAAGCACAAGAGCACAATTTAAAAGTGAACTCCACCACACACTGCTAGCGGAAAGTTCACGTGCCTATTGCAAAACATCACAAAGCTTATCTGTGTGCAACAAACATCAGCCCCTTTCCTTTCTGTTCCCTCAGCTTCCATGAGGTAGGTGGGAGGCTACTAACATGCACCAAACCAGTTTCTTCCCCCACCCCCTTTTTATAAAGCCTTAAGTATATCAGTGCAGCCTGTAACCAAGGCTTCTCTGTCCATCCTGAAGACATCTCAGTACAATGCACAAAATACTTGCTTTGTTTCGTGCTGGATGCTTTTAATTTAAATTAATGCCCAGCAACAGTGGCACTTTTGTGGGGTAGGAAAGGGTCACACCACTGTATGCCCAGCTAATAAGCGATCAGCTCAGCAACATGGTATTGCAGCTGCCAGTAAACCCTAAAAACAACACAAAGCAAGCAAGGCATAGAACAAATACAAACACCTCAACAGTATGCAGGGCTACCTGCATTTAACATCAGAATAGTAAATTAAAAAGACAGCATACCTTAGCTCTAGGTTCTTCTGGACAGAGAGAGAAAAGAGACTTCACACCACTGCAGCATGATTGAGTTGAATTTCACTTTCAAAAGCACTCAACTCCAGCATTAGGAATTAGAATGCCAAAATACACAGACTTTCGAGTCATATAGGAAGGAAGAACTACCTCTTTCACATAGCAACCACCCAGGATCCGAAGCCAGTCTCTGCCGGCGTGTCAGTACGCCATGTACCAATTCTGCTCTGCAGGAAAGCAGCCTGTGACACCAATGTCTCCGGCTACTCAGTAGCGGGGTTTTGGTTTTCAAAATGAATGGCTTTGTCCAACCGCCACGGAAATTCCATCCCCCCAGAAACGTCACCGCTTATGGGACGTTCGCCACGAAGCAGAGTGCAAGGTGCAAGTTTTCAGTCGCAAGCTAAGGGCTAGTCTAACACCTGGCTGGAAAGGAACACGCAACCAAGGATTAGAAACACCGCTGCAGTAGAACTGGCAGTTTTCTGTGGACATCTCCTGACATAAGGAAGTGTAACTCGACATCTCCTGACATTAGGAAGTGTAACCCTGCTTTCCACAATGAATGAAATGCCAATCAAACCCGCCATCTGTTTCACACCATACCTATTTATATGTAACTGTTAGTTTCCAGGGGCAGCTGCTCCAACAGGACACGCTATCCTGAAAGACAGAACCTACAAAGCTCTGCGTTGTAACACTACAGTATGGAAAACTACTCACAGGAAGCACTGGGAACCCAAAGTGAGGATTCTTGCCCTTTTGTGATCTTCACACCAAGCAAAAACCCTTACCAAAAAAGGTGAGGCTAACAGTGCAAATCACCACCTCAGTGTGGACAGTCTGATATGTACCGCTGGTCTATTCCAACAGACACGCTCACACAGCTGCAATTTTGCTGTCAGCACAATGCAATCCCTATTGCTAGCGCCTCCATGCATAAGCCAGTTCTTTGTGGTGACCAGTTTAAACTAGTGCTGAGTAAATGTATTAGTCTTTTACATTTAACGTAGAATAAGAACTACATAGTTTGGAGAAGAGTCACCGTCCTCAACAAAACCTGCCTTTTCATTTCATCATGGAAGAAATGTAAAGACTTTGAGCATCCTCCCCCAGGCCTATCTGTTTAAAAATGAAACAGTTCTATGTATTTTGTTAGCTGACTTTGAAGCCTACTACTGCAGCACTGATTCTACAGCATGTGCTTCTATTAAAAAGTGCTTTTAGACTTTTTTACCTAGAGGAGGACTAAGTTGTTGATAAAGCTGCTACTGAAGTGAAAACTGAAACCAGTTGCTCTCCCATGGAGTTCTCAGTCTTAACCACATTTGAGCTTCAACAGAGGAAGTTTTCCAGAAAAAAAAAAAGGTTGACTTTTACCTCTGCTTAAAGGATTTAACTCCCACTAAGCACACATTAGTATAGAATACGAATACGTATAATCCTGTGTTTCTCCTAACCCTCCCTATCCACCCATCTCCAAAAAAACAGGGACAGTTTCAATGTTTTTTGCAAGCACGCCTCAGATAGTTGAAGTACTCGAGAGGATCAACTGCTTTATGAATGACACATGACATATATGCTTGATGACACATCAAACTTCAAGTACAACAGCCCACATTAAAGCAAAAACAGTTGCCAAACAGATGCAATCAGTTGCACAAATACATCACTAGATTCCTAAAGAACATCAATATTTTATACCAAACTTCTGGAGTTCTTACCTCTTTACACAAAGGCCTTTCCACACTTTTCCCCTCAAGCTGACTCACCACTCACCATCACCATCAACCACAAGCAAACTCTGACAAACATCTGCTACCTTAATACACATTAAGGTCTTGTATCGTAACTCCTCATGTGCTGGAGTAAACTAGGTCTTGTAAACTTCATCACAGCCTTGGTTCACCCTAGGGTACAGAGGGCTGATACCAAAGAGTCATGCTTTACTTTACCTGTTGTTTCTTACTTAGGTTTTCTCTCTCTGTGCTATAAGCTTACCATTTTCCCGGCCTCAGAGATCTATCAGATCTCCAGTTAAAAATAGAATAGTTAGATAGCACTTGCCAGTGACTTAAACTACTGCCAGTGCAACTACTGAAATGCAAACCAAGATGTGATCAGTTAATCAAGGAGGTAAGCTGAGCTCACTGATGATAGGTAAAGGGTTACTTACTGTATCACAAGACAGCATCAGTCTTCAGCTCCGACGCCTGCCCAGCTGACTCTACAGCAACAGCAAAGTACCACATCTCACCAAGATCATCAAGTTTGAAAGAGGAAAACACTCTGAAGGCTAACATAATGCTTTGCTTTCTGTCAGACTCATACAGGAAACCTCACCAACAAAGTTTCTTTGTACAAATGCTGAAAGACACTCCCCCCCATACACACAAACATACCAATAAATACCAATTTGAGGTCCTGGTAATCTATTCACTTACATCCCAACTGAAAGCCTATGGAAGAAACCAAAGCCTTTTTGAAATCAAGTCATAAGACTGCCTCAATCATTACCCAGATGAACACATTCACTGTTAGTCAGCTACTAATGTTCACCTCAAAAGTTCAAGAGGAGGAGTTCAGCAGTCAATTTGGAATGGCTATGTTTCATTCCTCTGAGTAGAGAGTTGTAATATTTCCTTACATTTTATTTACTGAGGTAATAAAATTCTGCTAATGAAGGACCAGATATGATCATAAAACTTAGAAAGAGATAGGTGAACCCTCCTATAAGCAAGAGTCAAGCTATTATCCTCACAGAACAACCCTGGACTTTGACAGGATCATGCCACCACAGGTAGACATCAAGGCAGTAAGACAACTGTTATTCAAAAGAAAAGCTGGAGATGCTGAGAGCAGTCAGTACCTTTCTTCCAAGACACAAGTGTATTTTAAAAAATTCATCATTCAAGACTGCCTGGATTAAGTTTCTGAACTATTCACATGCTAGGGACAAAGCCTGTTTGCCTCCCACCTTTCCCTCCTATGACACTGACACTTCCTCCTCAACACAGAGCTCATAGCCAAATGTGGAACAGGAGAGAGGAAGCAAGGCAATGTCAACATTTGTTTATTCAGAGGCCAATGAAGCACCACAGCTTTAAGCAGAGGAGAATGTTGCAGTTCCAAGCCAAGAATCCATCTAGGAAAGCAAGGACAAACTGCAAAGAATTAATTTCTGACTGCAGAATAGAAGGATGGTTTTGGCCTAAAAGTTCGGGTTTAAGCTCTGTCAGAGAAACTGCTTTCTTCAAAGCGACTCTACACTGGTCAATACTTAAAACAGTGCTTTTTCTATTTTGTTTCTAAAGTGAGACTTAACAGCAATTCCAAGTCTTCCTCTCAAAAGTATTTGTTATTTACATTTTACTTAGATGACTTAACTGTAAACTGATAAACCTCATGAAGTCTGCTTAGGTTGGAGTGCTGCAGAAGTTCCCCATTTCCAGAGTGCATTGTGTTCCTACTCATGTTCCAATATAATAATAATTAGTCAAATTTCAGGAGTTCAAACAAAAAAGCTGCCTAAATTTGTCATTTTCTGTTCAGTATTGTTTCTATTCTGAGTAAAGCTGAAATTAAATATGGCTGTTATTCACATCTGCCAATACCTTATGCCAAAACAAGCTGGGACTGAATGACATCAGCAATAATGTACAAGTTTGGTAAGTTCGTTTCAAGTTGCAGAGCTACAAGATCACCAGAAAAAAACCACCCCCAAAGGTATTTTGCTGCCCTAGTCAGATTAAGCATCTGTTCCCTCAGAGGCATACACTACAAGCAGCCTCAAGTTGCAGAGCTACAAGATCACCAGAAAAAACCACACCCCAAAGGTATTTTGCTGCCCTAGTCAGATTAAGCATCTGTTCCCTCAGAGGCATACACTACAAGCAGCTTTACCCAAACTGAGGGTCTCATTCAAGCAGATACATCACACTGATGCCAACCGGACTGGAACAGTACACCGGTGCATGTTTTCAGATCTGGTAGGGACTTTCTTTTTCAGTGTCTTTTTCCTTTGAGCGACTCTGGGCATCTTTGAAGTTTGCTGGTCTCAGAGAGACCAGACTTTAAGACGTAAGGGTTCTTAAGAACACATACAGGAAACATTTCCTTTTTATTTTCTAAAGGACTGTTTTGAAAATAGACCTTAAGGCAGTTTTGATCTAGCTGCCTCCCTTAAGTATTTTTCAGTGCACACCACTGATTACGTTGATCAGCCCCTTTGCATCCCCTCCCCCACACTGCTTCCCAGTTGGATCACAGTGAATGCATGTATTAATGTTTTCTCTTTTGAAGCAACCGTCATGTTTTTGCTATGTTTTTGTTGGCTCTTACTGGCTTAGTAGTGCTGCTACACAACTGAACACGTTGTTGACTCAGAGCAAAACCAGCTTCCTATTAAAAAATTAACACTTCTGAAGCTGGTTGTCTGTTCTACAAGCTCTACTTTGGGCATTTTGTTAATTACTCATGAAGAATAACTGATAGCTTTTTTGAAAAGAGCAATACCAAAACAAACATGCATGCTGTATGGTTGTTCTGCATTCATGAAAAACTGACTTCTTATTTCACTTTGGATGCTAACCAAACTAGTCACACAATGAAAGAAGCTGAACTCCTACACAGGAGAGAAGTCCACGCTGAGTTTTCACAACACAGGTGCTGGAGTCTGATCTCCAAACAGAACCCACCTTGGAAAGCGTTTCCTCCTTTGCTATAGCTTAGAACAGGCTCTTCTCAACTTTCCAATAGTAAAGAATCAGACAAATGCAGAAATCCCTCTTCTAGTTCAGATTTTAGAAGGACTTGCAGCATTAAGAAGTTTGTCTCTTCTTAGAGACTATTCCCCTCCAAGACACTGTTTTGACCTTACCCCTAAGCAGGCAACAGGCAGCAGACATCAGCTAAGGCCCTGGGCAGGCTGATAAGGCACTTCCTGAAATGAGTGTGTCTGCAAGAAGTTCGCCCTGCAGTTACAGGGGGCAGATAACTATGCTGTGGGCCACAAATACAAATTGAAAGTTTACAACCTTAAATTTGCAAAAAGACATTTGCATATTGATAAGGCAATCTGAAATACTATCTCCCGGTTCTTATTTTTGTTAGAAATAATTGCTAGAGTCTAAAACCACTACAGTTATCCCAAAATATGACACCTACTGATATATTACAAAGACACTATAGAACAGCACTACTGCCATGCAGAACAGCCAGATCATAGAATGGTTTGGTTTGGAAGGGACCTTAAAGATCATCTAGTTCCAACTCCCCTGCAGTGCACAGGGACACCTTCCACTAGACCAGGTTGCCCAAAGCCTCATCCAGCCAGTGGAACAAATCTTCTCTCCTTATGAATCTTCTCATTTTTGTCTTTATCTGGTGAGTGGTTTTAGGGGTAGGTTGGTTCTTCGGGTTTTGTTTGTTTGTTGTGGGTGTGGATTTGTTGTTGTTTTTTTAATTTGCTGTTGGTTTTGGGTTTAACTTCCTTTCAAAAAGTACCTAAAGATTAATTCAGTAGATAAAACAAGCCTGGTTCTCCCAGAGAGACATACTTTGCACTGTAGCAACGCTATTTACTGATAAATCATCTAGTTATTACTCCCCAATATGTAATCCAGTAGTATCTACAGTTTAGATGAAAAAGTGGTCCCAGCTTAAACTTTTAGTAAGCTTTTATGATCTTCTAAAAAAAAAAAAAGAGGGTTGGAGCACCTCTGCAATGGGGACAGGCTGAGAGAGTTGGGCTTGTTCAGCCTGGAGAAGAGAAGACTCTGGGGAGACCTTATAGCCCCTTCCAGTACCTGAAGGGGCTACAAGGAAGCTGGGGGGGACTTTTTACAAGGGCCTGTAGTGACAGGACAAGGGGTAACGGGTTTAAACTAAAAGAGAGTAGTTTCAGGCTAGATTTGAGGAAGGAATGTTTTACAATGAGGGGGGTGAGGCACTAGAACAGGTCACCCAGAGAGGTGGTAGATACCCCAAACCCTTGAAACATTCAAGGTCAGGATCAACCGGGCTCTGAGCAACCTGATCAAGTTGAAGGTATCCCTTGTCACTGCCAGGGAGGGTTGAAGAGATGACCTTTAAGAGTCCCTTCTAACCCAATTCTAGGATTCTATGAAGAGACACTAGCTGCTAGAATAAAACTAGAAGGTAGATTTAAGTCTAAGTCTAAAGGAACACCGAGAATTCTCCCCACTCCCCAGCTGAAGCAGGATCTGACAGCCTAAAGAGATAACATTGCTTTTTAGATTCAATAAATCCTACATGGGAGCAAAGACAACAGTAAAAAACACCATTATATATTATCACCGCATTTGAGACACATGGTTCCCCAAAATTGTCTAGAACTTCTGTACTGGACTGCCTCATAAGTACTGTGTGGATGTCTGAGGACTGCTCAGGCTAGGGCAAAGAAGGCTTGGGGCCAAATACCCAAAGGGAGGGTGCAAAGACAACAGAGCCAGGCTCTCGTCAGCAGTGCAACACAAGCTGAATGGACATAATGGACACAAGCTGAAACATAGTTTCCCTCTGAACAAAGAAATGCATTTTTCTGTGAGGGTGACTGAGCACTGGCACAGATTGCTCAGGGAGGCTGTGGAGTGTCCATCCTTGGAGGTACCCAAAAGCCATCTGGAAATGGGCCTGGGCAACCAGCTCTAGATGGCCCTGCCCGAGCAGAGGGTTGGGACCAGAGGACAGCCAGAGGTCCCACCTAACTTCAACCATTTGGTTATTCTGCAAGATCAGAGTTTAGACCTTAGCCTGAAAAGTGGCTTCTGAGCTAGAGGAGACACAGGTCAAACAAAACTAGATTTCTGCTGTCCATAGGCACAGACACAGATGCAACTGTCCAAGGTTTCAAGCTGTCTTAAAAGGCTCAGCCAACTCATTTTCACCTCAATTTGATTTGTCTGACCTTGCAGCAAGGTGTTTCACTGGAACACTGGACAACCCAACCATAGCGCAGAATATTTCCACAATTAATAGTCATCTTGGCATTTCCAAAGATACAAACTACTGACATATGGATTACCACATTACCTAGAGGAGCTACACCACTACCATGACAACTTAAAAGATTGTTCCTCACCACTGTGATAAAATCCCTGTGCGACTGTTTATGTCTATCAGCTCCAATCCTCCAAGTTCCTGCAGATGCTTTTCTGCTATGGCAGACCTGCACAAGACCTGGAGGCTGATGCTCCAGCCAATTAAAGTTAATGTTTCCAGACAAGGTGAGAGTAGTTTTGTTCTCCCTACCCCTCCTCCTATCATAGCTATAGGCTCAAAAAAAATGCACCTATAATAGCAACACTATTAAATTTAAAGATTAACAGGAAGCTGCATTTCTATTCGAGGGTCAAACAGCATATCTGAACAAGCTTATGTTGTGGAAGCAATGTAGCTTTGACAGCACAAAACTCTCTGAAGTAGATAAACTTTTGTGGCCTTCTTCTGTGATTAAACTGTTCAAATTCTAAGCTAAGGAGCACCCATACACTATGATGCACATAGACTTCCTTCAGACAGACAGGCTTTAAAGCCATTCTCAGAGACTCCTACCATACCTATGGATCCAAGAGAGTTATTGCACTGATGTCCAAGTTTTAATGTCAATGACGTAGCAGTGGCAAGTACAATAGGGAAAACA
This sequence comes from Eurypyga helias, assembly GCF_000690775.1. Taxonomy (NCBI): domain Eukaryota; kingdom Metazoa; phylum Chordata; class Aves; order Eurypygiformes; family Eurypygidae; genus Eurypyga; species Eurypyga helias. The sequence continues at coordinate 8,503 of NW_010258681.1, forward strand.
TTCCTATTCAAAACCACCGACTAAGTCCACCTTTACCTTACAGATAGCTTAACATAAAGCTCTGCAAGCAAAGTAAGCACATCACAGGTGTCACTCCAAAATGCATTGTACAAAGATGAAAGATTGACCTGAGGGCTATGCTTACATCAAAGCTGGACATCCTTTTATACTGGACTCTTCAGGACATTCATAACAAATGGATACACTTTATTCCTAAGAGGGCCCCTCTTACCACTCCATTACAACTACATTCAACTCAGATCTTTACAGTAAAACACAGCATTATTTGCTCTGTGTGTGCTTATCAACTATCCTGTAAGGACAGCATAGGCCCTCATTTCCCAAATGTACCTATCACCAAACGTTATTTTTAAAGTATATTACTGCTGCATTTAAAAGGAGGTCATGTTAAGGACAATACAAGCACTCTAGAGAAAAGAGGTTACTAACATCCCTTGGTGACCAGGCCTGGCACGTACCTTCAAGGAAAACTGTAGTACCAGTGATTTATTTTTAGTACATAACACTTTGTAAACACAAGCCATTTACCAATTCTGGTGATAACCTCAGTGACTCAGCAGTCAGCACTGTACTAACATTTCTTCACTGTATAGCACAGCACGCAGAGATAACACACTTCCGAATATTAATATTACAACCAAAGCAGCTTTTAAAGTCACTATCTGGGAGAGAGAGGCCAGCAAGTACACGTTCGGTTCATGAGATTAAAAATCAGACAAGAGGTCAAATTGCACAATGTTGTACCTCTATTATAAAAATGGTATCAACTCTGAGGAGTCATTGAGCGAAAAAAATGAAAACAGCAGTTTTGTTTGAAAAGCCATGATTGTGGCCAGGTGACGTATAAGTAGCATATTAACAAGAACAAACCACAACAAAAAAAACACACACACACACCCCTTTCCCCCCCCCCACACCAATACTGTCTAAATAGGAGATCATCTGTTTTATTCTTCATAGCTAGAAGACCCTGTATTTCATGGAACCAGAAATTACTAAAGCACCGCAACTAAAAACACAGCAAAGAACAGCAGAAAAGTTAAGTTTAGACTCAGTCAACCTCCTTTTTCTTCAAGGACAGGCTACACAATTGCACATGGACAGCCTACTAGGCCATAAGGCAAGAGATCTGAAGTCACTGACGTTTACTGAGGCCAAATAAAACATACCAAAAATACTACCACATGGCAAATTTAACATGATTTGACAACAGTTAAGTAACAAAGCCTTAGGTTACTTATGCTACTCAAACAATGTCTTCAAAACCATCTCACACAAAACATATGGGTGATAAGTTAAACATTGCATCTCTCTCAAAAGCACATTAATACAGAGTACTGGAGAGGCTACATGAAATTTGGTTTTCATACATGTAAACATTTTAAGTTATTATTCCAAGAAACTAGTTTTTATCAGTTTTACAAGGAAAAAAGGCACCATAAAAACCTTAGGTTTCAAGAAAAAAGGTCAAGAAGGAGAATACATCTCCGGAGAATTAGTAAATGCGTGTGACTGCAGTCACCCAGTTCAGCATTCTCTTTTATGCAGCTGAGAGACGAACCCAGACAACTCAGCCAGACTGCCACTGCAGCCAGTCAGCTATCTCACACCCTTGCACACAAAATCCCAGCAAACAAAGTTAAGAATGGTGCTGTGCACAGAGGTTCAGCCTTAAGTCCTGGCGTTTGCTCCTTCACTTGTTTCCAGAAGCGTTACCAGTCCTTAGCTGGCGATACGCTGCCTGCCTGGGAGCTGGCAGGCTTTAGAACTCCTGCTCTTCATCCATTCTTCCAAAACCCATCAGATACACATTAAGCCTGTACACTGAAAACAAGCTCATCACAGCTTTACATGTCATTATGTAATCATAGTGACACTAGAAGAATAAAATTGTGCCCCATTCTCACTCCAGCTTGTTTTCCAAGCATGAAAGAGAAGAAAGCAAACAATATCCTCATAGCAGTAAAGTAATGAGAACACAAAGGAAAGGTCCATGTTATGTATTTTTTTTTTCTTCCTATCAGCTTACACAGAGACAAGAGCACCATTTTTCAAATGCATTCACGGAGAACAGAAATGCTAATTCCTATTTGAGAAGCTTACTGTATCAAATATTATTCCAATAAACTTGATCACTGCTTGGTCTTTCCTCCCTGCAGCCTCAGCTAAGCTCCTTTTCTCTGTTTTCATGTTAAAAACTAAAATCCCCAAATGAGTCGTAGACAAGACCTCAGAAGTAAACTTCAGAGTGGAAGCTGCAGAAGCACAGTGGAAGGGGTCTCATTTCAAATTAATATGCTTTTATACTGTGTTTCCCCAGAGGCCCATGACTGGATTCCAAGTTGTTGTTAAGCAGCCTTGTATAAACAACCGCCAAGGGGAAAAAAAAAACACAAACAAAAACATCTACAAGAGAAGCTTTGGAAAAAGCACTAATCCACTCTGGAAAGCGCAAGAACAGGTTAGCAGTGTGCTTTGAGTTGGGTGATAGAGTGCACCAGGTGGAGAATGCCTTCAGACAAGCGTGACCAGCTTTCAGGTAGGCTCGCAGGGCTACAAGTCAGCAACAGTTTCCCTGTGACTAGACATTAGTATGTCACTCTGCCAACAGATTATTCAAACACATCACCAGCTATGAGGAAAAGGGTTAAATTTGAAGTGCACATTCTTAAAGGAAAAAAAAAATAGGGTTGGGACCCTGCTGTACTACAGAGACCAACAGCATTCATCCTTCGCCCTGCAGTAACATCCAAATGTCCTTCTGTCAGCCACGACCATCTGCCACCCAGAAGCCTTTCGTACAGGGCACTCGACCAAGGATCTTATCAACTGCTTCAGAATTTAAGCATTCTGTCACCACACATAATACCCTTTTATAAAAGGAAAGCAGTAATATTTACTTATCTTTTCCCTGAATGGAATCCCAGTATTTGTTATTTTTACAAGCTTCCGTCTGGGCTGCTGCTTAGCTTCTCTGCCCACTCTGGTGACCTATTCAGTCTTGGCTGCTCTAGGAAAAGTCTCAAAAAATGTTCTTTAACTCTCCTATCTCCTAGATACTTTGGACTCACTGAACTGCTTCCTTCATATAGTGCTGATAAGGACACTTCACAGACATGCAGTTAGCTCTCTATCTGCCTGGCTGCAGTACAGTGGCAGAAAGAAAATCCTGCCAAAGAAAGAACACTATGCCATCTGCAAGTATTTCACAATCATATTCCTCTGATTTGAGTATTTCCTCTTTAAATCTTTAGCATAGATGAAAGGCATATGCATATACAGCACCCAAAAATTAGTACAGCAAGAATCATCAAGGCATGACTAGAACTGCTGACATCCCAGCAGGAGAAACAACCTGCCAAATTACTTTCCTGACAGTAGCTTTGTTCTCTTATATGCCACACCTGTACATCATTCCACAACATGTTATATCCCATGCTCTTCCGCCTAAGGCAAAAATAGCAGTCTCTACCTGGGTACCTGTAGGATCATAGAGAACCTTCCAATTAACCTATAACTTTCAAACAAGAATCAAACTGCACCAAGTATTTCTAGTACATTTCCTACTCATTTGGAGCAGAGGGGAAGAAATAGGGTCATCAGAGATTCATACAGCTGATAAAGGTTTCATTGATGCAGACACACCTCTGTCCTATGGACACCAGACCCGTCTTGCTGCATCCAGTGCAATTACCAACTGTCTGAAAACTGCTCTCCTTTTCCCAAATTTACAAGCTGAACAGTATTTCAGTTGTCTAGGGCACTGCCTACAGGCCTTGACACACTGAGGTCTTGCCTTGATTTCCACCACTTTCAGAAAGAGCTGCAGGACAGAACAGACAACAGAATTGCTCTGTTGTGCTCCAGCAATTGAAAGGAAGACCAAAAACATATCACCTGTTTCTAAGCAAAAGGAGAAAAGCAGAGAAACACAGGCACTGGTTTCATGACTTAAGGGGCTAAGGACTCTACTGTTCTAGGTCTAGTAAAACAGCCAGCCAAGACGTGACACCCTCCTCAGACTTAACTCAGAAATCAAAGTTAACCTCTTTCTTGGCTTCCCTGATTTTAGTGGAGTCCCTCACCCCCTCTTCATGTCTCCCTCCCCACACCAAAGGCTCCCAAGACCTTATAGATGTTAATGTAGCTGACTATACTGCCAGGTGGCAGACAAGCACTGCTGATGGATCCAGGACTTTCCTGGACAGATTTGCTCAGGGTGCTCATAGGAAGTTCTCCCTTGACTGCAAAGTGCCATCCCTGCTCCCCTCACCTCCAGCCCTGCAAGGAAATGGGTAACAAAAAGTCTTACTAAGGAGTCACTGGGACACAGCTTACAGACACCTTTTCTTCATACACAATCCAGTAAGGAAGAAGGCCTAACTGGAAGTAACTGCCGTGCTCACACCGCTCTCCCAGACCACAAACCAGGCATGTATTAAAGACAACTGTTTATATCCCAAAGAGCACACACGCATTCACAAGAACACATGCAGACACATCTAAGCCTTGGACATTCAATTATGTTTCCAAGAAATACGGAATAAACTAAGGCAGTACACTGAACTTCTAGAGATTAGCATTTGCTAGTTGAACTGTGTGCACATTTTTTTATTTACAGAACGACAGTTACACATACAAAAGAGCATGTTACGCCATGATAAAGATAACTAAATCCAAGGACTATGACCCACGGTATTTTGACCTTAAAGTCTCTGTAAAAATTAAAAGCTTAATTAGTTATGACAAAGTCTACCATGCTAAGTATGCAACTCATTTAAATTAAGAAATGAAGAAACCTTTTCTGAATCCCTTATCTCATCAAGCTAAGGTTTTCCCTCAGCTTGTAAACAAGTCTTCAAAAAAAATGAAAATACACACCAAAAAACCCACCCCAAATCACAAACCACCCCACCAAAACCTATAAAGAATGGCAACACCTACAAAGGAACAAGACCAAAGCCTCAGACTACAAATGAAGTCAGCTTACAACTGCTATTTGTTTTATTCATGCAATGAGAGTCTTAATTTACTGTTAAAGGTTATATTTAAAAGTGAAACTTAGTAGTGTCAAGATATTCATCAGCACACTTCATCTAGCAAGGGTTAATGAAGCAGCAAGCTTAAAGCAGCAGCTGATTTCTCCAAAGAATACCTTTCCTATCAGTTTCATACAGCTTCAGTGTATTGAGTATGAATTCAAGCTTAAGAAGCAGCTGATTTTTAAAGAAGCAGGTGATTTCTCCAAAGAATACCTTTCCTATCAGTTTCATACAGCTTCAGTGTATTGAGTATGAATTTCAAACTCACCCAGAAAATCTAGCAGAGATAATAACGTGTAAAAGAACCTCAAAGTTCTCCTACAACTATATGAAAATACCTCAGAAGATAAAAATACTACAATCAAACTGCTTTTGGAACGCAGGATCTGCTATCTGCTAGAAATAGCAGAAGGGAAGTCCTGCTCCGAAACAATACTTACTAACCTTGTGCCAAAGTCACTGCAGAAAACGTTTCACGTTGCACTGGCTCCGACACAAACGCCTCGATAAACACTCCGATTAAGGCAACCCGATTATCTTCGCGTTTCCCTCGCGGATGTTAATTATTCGGCAGAAAAGTACCTGCGCTCATCTCCACCTTCTGCCACAGAAGGGTTCATCCCAATGTCAAGACGGAAAGAAGCCACCACCCCCCAAGCCCGACACCCGACCCACCACGCACCCTACGTACCGCGGGGCCGATTCCGGGAAGGCGGCCGCTCCGAGACCTCGCTCCTCGCGGCGGGGGAAGCCGCCCGGGGTGGCGGCAGCG
>NW_010258682.1:0-10923 GCF_000690775.1 Eurypyga helias
CCCCTTGCCCCGGCCGCGGAGGGGTGGGAGGCGGCATCGGGGGGCGCCCGCGGGCCCTGATGCCCAGGTGGGGTACCTGTGCTGTCCCACGCCACTGCCAAGCCCTTCTCTTCCTGTATCTCCCGGCGGAGGAGAGGCTGGGCTTTTCTCGAGCCTGCGCTCCGCACCTGATGCAGGTTTTGTAGCCGGGGGGAAGAAGGTGTCCTCTTTCCTGGAAGAGGAGTTGTGTGTCCGTTACGAGAACATATGTCATTTTTCTTCTCCTGGCCTCAGATCAAAACATACCCATCGTGAGATGCTTTGGGAAATAATTTATGAAGAGGAGGAGGCTTGCTCTCGCAGAGATGAGATTTTATTTTTTTGTGAGTGGTGGTTGTGTGCCTAAAGAACGTGAGCAGAACTGAGTATCTTTCAGAAAAACTACCCTTAATGTGCCTGTTTTCCTAAGAGTTTTCTAATTTCTCCCATGGATGCTTTTCACTTGCCTTTTTTTTTTTTTTATCCCCTGAAAATCAAAACAAGCAGGCATACTAAATGGCTTTCTATCGCAGTGATCTGCCAACGGTCGTTAGGATAGATTTTCCTATCAGGAGGTGTGGAGCTGGCATCTTGGTAGCTGTGCCTCTACTGAGGGCCAAGCTTTGGGCCGTAAAAACATTGTCTTGGTGCTTCAGTTGGACGCGTGGAGTGGTTCTGTTTTCAGCTTACTGCTTTCAAGACGAGAGAATGGTTGGGTGTGCTGCTTGTGACGGAAATATGGGCATATAAGTTTATTTGGAGTCTTGCTATTAATGCACTTATTCTCTGCTCTGTGGCTGCTTTTAAAGTTAATGTAGTATGAAATGTATTTTCCCTTTTGTGCTCTTTCACATGTGAGATCTATGGCAGCGAGTCTGAGAAGATGAAGTTGAGTCGGTAGCTGCTTTGTTTCCTGTTACTTAGCACTTATTTAATAATACTGTGTTTCAGAAAGTCTTCCTTGTTTTAGAACTTGAGTTCTTCAAAGTCAAAGCTTTTTATTCTTGATAATTAGAAGATTGTCTCTGTAGGCTACTTACATGTAGTGAGATACATGGAAAAGGAGGAAGGCTGTCAAAAGGACTGCTGTTGACTCAAGCTTTCCCTTTGAATTGAGTTAGGAAGATGCTGTATGAACAGTCTCATGGCTTAGTTCAAAATAACAAGACCAAGACCAATATTATAGATGTAAAAACTATTCTTGGCGCTAGCCTGCTTCAGTTTAGATACAGGCATCTTGGTCTAACTCCTGCCTGTTGTAGGTGGCTAAGTGCCAGAACACTTAACCAGAAATTAGTGACTCCTTTCTGTTACTGCTGACATTTTTTTTTTTTCCCACTGGCAATAAATTTCTAGGTGTTTGGAGACTGAGCTGTGTATCTGTCCCTGTGTGTAGTATACTGTATAAACTTTCCAGGGACTTTACCTTGTATTTCAGCCTTGCTAGAACAGATTTCTAAGAAGATTTCATTTCATATGCATTACTCGCCCCTCTGGGTGTCATGTGGTATCTTTCATAGTTTCCAAACATGTATTTGTCCTGAGGGACTGAATCACTGCGTATTTCCAGTTCTTGAGCAGTATGCTGGGGTTTGGTCTTAAGAGCCAGATCTGTGTTTCAGACTGAGCCGGTGACTTTTTTTTTAAACTTGTTTGAAGCTCAGTAAGTGGAGCTTACTGACTTAATAAAATAATTCTTCAACTGGCATTCAACTGTATCTTGAAGCGTTAACCTTCAACTCAATCTTTTTACTTACTAATCTCTCAATTTGCTTCCAAAAAACTAGTCTCATGCCAAAAAAAAAACCCAACCCTTAACAACCTCACTAATAAATCTTAAAATGTAACAATAGTCTTAAGAAATATGACAAGATGGCTAAACTGTGACTGAAAGGAGCACTTTTTTCTTCCACCTGTTAGTGAGTAAACCCTTTTGTTCTGCTACTCGCCTATCTACTGATGAATCAGAGTGGTTCATTGATACAGCAGAATGCTAATGTAAATGGAAAAGAGGGAAAAAAGTGTGGAAGATTCTGGTTATCCTCAGCATTCCTCCTCAGTGAGGGAATGGGAGCAGTCAGCTGGAGAATGGACACTAATGTTGTCACCATCATTTCTGGTAGTAGTAAAGGTTGAAGTTCTCAGATTGTTTGCATCCTGGACTATGGAAGGCATCATATCGCTGAGGCAGATTACACTAATCCTCAGGGATCTGGTGTGTCTTTTTCTCCTCTTACAAAAAAGGCTGCACAACAGATTTCTTAATCTCCGTTTCCACAGGTAATCAGGCTGTAGTGCTTTAAGAGCAGAGTTCTGCTAAGGGAAGAGGAAAAAAAGCATAATGTTTGTTAAGAAGAAATCTCTCTGAAGACAAAAGTGCCAGTTAGTGCACACAGAAGTGAAAGAGGCAGATGAAACCTAAGTAGCTAAAACATTTCAGTGCAGAAATCCTCATTTAAATAATGCCTTTAAAGCTACAGATGAGTACATGGCTGGAAATCAGTCTCCAGACCTTTAAGCTGAAAGTTAGGTGTCTAGAACCACAGATTAACAGTACCTTGGATGGTGTGGTGTTTGTGGGTTGGTTTTTTTTTTTAGTACTTTGCACTCATTTCTTTCCAATTGGCCCCTGTTTTTATCCTCTTGGTATGTCTTTTTCTGTCTCGGGAAAGTCACACTTGAGCTTGATGTATTTGTCCCTGTGTAGAATAGATTTTCCAGGAAGCTCACCTTGTATTTTAGCCTTGCTGGAATAAATTTTTAAAAAGAAATCTCAGTTTGTCAGCACTTTTCCTCTTCCCCCCAGTGGGATAGAATAATAAACCTGTTCGGGGCTCTGAAGTGCTACTTTTAGCACAGATTAAACCTTCACTTAAGGAACATATGGAAGCTTTGTAATATGATCAGGGAAAATTCTGCAATAAACTTTGAACCCGTGTCCAAACTTCAGACTTTTAAACTGAGGCATATTAGATAGGTGTAATTACAGCTATGCCTATTGCTTTGATTCCTGCAAGGTCACAGCTTTGATTTTAACTTTACAAGTGTAAGTTTGAGACTGACTTGCCTCTGTTTCCTGAAGTAGATTCTGTTTTCCCAGATGGTAGTTTTCTCTGAAGAATGTGAAATTGTGGAAAAGTGGAAAGTGTATGCAAGTTGAACACAGCTTGTGTAAGGTACATGTTAATGTAGCTTAAACTGAGGTAGGGGGAGTCCTGGCAGCAGTTCAGGCCCTTTAATTTTAGGGGTTACTATTTCTAGTACATGCAGCACACAAAAAAGTGTTTTCAACTCTTCCCCTTAAAGCTGTTGCATTGCTACGCATTGCTACTTACCATACTACAAAAAAAGCCAGATAGGAAGGTATTGCTGAACATCTGTCTTGTGAAAAAGCTAATTAAAATATCCAGGTGTTGGGGGAATGCTTTATTTAAGCTCTCAAAAGAAGTTGCAGGTCATGGACAATATTTTGCCTGCAGGAACCTCAGGTTATTTGACTGTACTTTGCATTTGGCATGCTTGTTCTCTCAACCAGATGAAACATATTTGTAAACTGCTACTTGTTGCCTGTGCTCCAGTAGAAATAGGAAAAAAAACTGAACTAGGTGTTTCTCTAGTATTAAACCTTTGAGAGCCATGGGTATGGGATATCCAATGGCTGTGCTGCAATACGTTTGAAATAACCTTTGAAGGTGTGATTTTTCTGTTATCAGGTACTGATGATCATTAAAATTGGGGCTTTATTGTCCCGGTTGTTTTTGAGTGAATAAAGAATTTAACTCCATTTTTGTGTCAAGTCAGTCAACTTTTTAAAGGTCTCTTGAATATCAGAAGAAGAGGTAAAGATAATAAGAATGTTCTCTTCCACTGGGAAATTAATATGATATGGCTGAGCAGGCAGCTGTAGTTTACACTGGCAATATGGCTAAACTGGAGTAATAATAAAACCTGATGTGCTCGGCAGAGTCAATGGTTAGTAGTTCTAGTACCTAAGATGGTATATGTATCATGTTGTAGATAGTAAATGATGCCATACTGGTTCTGCCAGAATGAGTGAAGGAGCAGAACCTCTAAAATCTGTTTGGCTTTGGCACTTTTTCCATCTTTGTCTTCAGTTCCAAGTCAGATAACTAAAAAGCGATTGCTGGACTTGAACACAGCAGCTCAGAACACTAGGCTGTTGTTAGACTTGTTCTCTGTTAAACTGCAGGAAAATGTGTACAAGAATTGTTACTTTTGGCATATATTGTCTCTGTACTAGTCCTCTCAGTGGGAGAGAGTGTTACTATCGCTGTCTGGAAGCAGAGCAAGTAAAGCATCAAAGCTTAATGATTTTAGTAGTTTTAATCTAAATAAAAAAAGTTAGTGAATTTGTCACTTCCACTGCATGTATAATGATTCAGGATGCTGATACATGAAGCTAGGTGCCTGTCTTAAAATTCATGAAAGCTGCTGATGGCTCCTGAGTGAGTGTTTCTCAGTTCTGTATTGAGACTAGATGGTTGTGCGTGTGAGAACACCTTGCTTTAAATACTCCAGAGCAGGTGGTGTTCAGGTCTGGGAGATTTAATAGAGGTCGTCAGAGAGGTCTGGTGTTGGCAAAACAGGAAATATCATAGAATCGCAGAATGGTTTGGGTGGGAAGGGCCCTTACAGCCCATCTAGTTCCACCCCCCCTGCCATGGGCAGGGACGCCTTCCACTAGACCAGGTTGCTCAAAGCCTCATCCAGCCTGGCCTTGAACACTTCCAGGGATGGGGCATCCACAGCTTCTCTGGGCAACCTGTTCCAGTGCCTCACTACCCTCTCCATGAAGGATTTCTTCCTAATATCCAATCTAAATCTCCCTGCTTTCAATTTACACCCATTACCCTTTGTCCTATCATTACCTGCACTTGTAAAAAGACCCCACCTCCAGCTTCCTTGTAGGCCCCTTCAGGTACTGGAATTACAGGTAGATAGATTTTATCTTAGTGGAGCTAGGCTTGTTATAAGCCTTTTATTTTTACTAATACGTTAGTCAATGTCAAGCAAATTGCTTAAGGGAGGTATAACGATTATCTGGCACTTTGTTCTGAAAGATAATTATGTGTTTTAAAGTTATCAGATCTAAAGTGTGCTACTATACAGTAAGATCTATGTAGCTTGGACACTGTACTGTTTTGGTGCTTATCCATGGCAATAAAAATACAATATAGTTCTTAAACTGGACAAAATGGACAGCTTCAGGAGTAATGCTGTTGAATGTCTTGGCCCTCGTGAAACATTGTTTTCAAACTGAATTCAGAGAATTTTAACATGCCCCAAGCCAACTGGGGTATTAACTCTGAAAATCTGACTCAAAGGTGGAGTCATTGAAATATGTAAATACTGCTTTTCTCCTTTTCCAGAGGCAGTACCACACATTCTTCTCAGTAGGTAGTGATGATTGTGCTGGTTCTTCACCTGAGGGAAGGAATTCTCAAGTTCATTTCAGTCAGGGTAGCTATTTGTCATGTTCATGACTACGTAACTGCTACAGTCTTTGATCAGAAAGAAAACAGCCTGAAGTTGTAGAGGGTAGAAATTAGCAGTGACCTAATATTAACAGGTCATCCATCTCAAAATGAGAGAGCCTCCCTTGCCAAGTCAAGATAACTGGGGTTGTAGTCTTAACTTTCAGTGGGGTACTGGCTGGGATTAGTTTACTTGAGCATTGCTTCAGGCAAGCTAGGAGTATGAATTCTTGCAGACTAGCTTCTTCGATGTGTAATGTTGTGGGGATGCCACCACATAAATGATGTGAACCTGAGAGTAGTACCAGTCTGTTATCAAGATTAGGGAAGTCTCTTTTGACACGTGAAAATAAAACAAATGCTGTAGCAGTAAACAGTGACAATTTCAGTCTTGCAAGGTAAACAGGGTGCATCCACTTAAGTGCCTTGTTACATTATAACAACAGAGTGAAGTGAAAAGGAAGTTAATTTCCCAAGTACCCAAGTGCACCATGGTTTCAATCATGGAAGATAGTGTATGGTCTTCAGAAGCATTCCTTAGAATTTAGCAGCTCCTAAAGCAATAATCCGGTCAAGCAGCTGTGGGCAAGTTTCATTGAATTCCTGCATGTGTTTATGAATAGGTATTCATGTGTGAAATAAGCATAAGGGGATGTTAGTAGTGGGATTGCTTAAACTTCTACAGCACAAAAAGGGTTCTTAGTCCTTTAATCACAATGCTTGGCTAGTAACTAAGTTTCTCAACTTCAAATTCCATTTCAGACTGGAAAATAAGCTGTTCTATCTATCCAGATTTCTCCTTGCTATGGTGTTTTTTTTAAATGGCAAGAGAAATCTGGCTTAGCTGGAGTTATGGATGTAGGGTACTCAAATAATTTTGATCTTGTAAAATTTTAAGGAGTTAAACATTCTGGGGATGACAAAATGCACTTGAACCTGAGTGTGCAAAGGTGCAGCAAAAGTAATGTGATTTGCAGTGACATGGCAAATAGTAGGGCATAAAATACTGTACCCTGGTACTGTTAGTGACTGGTGTAACAAAATCAGTGGGGAAAGTAATAATTTGTCTTGAAGGCCATGTGCAACTTAGCCTGTGAATTGTTTGATAAACTTAAGTATTCCTAGGGTTTTCATGTGGAATTGACAAAGCAGTGACTTGAGTGTTTAGAAACAAAGTCTTTTTGTCTTGAAGTGTATTGATTAGTGAACTTTGGTTTAAATGAAAATGAGTCCTAACAGGATGTCTCTTTTGTTTTCAGGTCTTGGCACAGAATGAATATAATTAGAGAAAACAGAGATCTTGCTTGTTTCTACACAACAAAACATTCATGGAGGGGAAAGTAAGTGTTTTAAAGCTTGTTTGGGTTTTTTGTCACACTTTTCCTCTCCATTATTGGATTGAATTGCATAGATCCTGTATTGATAGATGGAAATTGAACTAAAGGCTCTTGCTGCTCAGTCACCGAACTGAATGTATCTTCACTAGAATCAATTTGGATTGTAAACACTGTGCCTTAGCCTTCCTCTGCACATGTTCCCGTACTTCAGTGTAGCTCTCAGGTGGACTGCCTGACTTCCTCAGCTTCTGGGTCTCTTGAACTTACTGATTTTGAAGTGGAAATGCTGCTTCTCAGAGCAAGTTCTTGGAGGAGTAGTGTCTTACGTACTTCAGTAAATGAGGGTCACTAGTCCACGCATATACTTAACATGTTGTGTAATAGATTACCTGTTAAACTACTAACTGAGATTAGTTCAAGACTTCTGTTGCTAGGAATACATTTAATCCCTAATGGTGGTCTTGGATCTAAAAATGAATTTTCTGTCATGTGTCTGTCTTCAAATCTAGGGAAGAACTAACCATTAAGCTATCTTAACTGGTGTCTGTTACGGTGTGCTGTTATACATACTTTTTAAAGCTTCATAGGACTTTCTTTGGTATCCTTGCCCATTGTTCCTTCTCACATGCATAGTAGTGCTGTGGAAGTGGGATTTTTTTCCTTGCTACCTAAACATCAACGGAACAAAAAGGATACGTTATCTACACCTCAGGAGCACAAGTACTGCTTTATTCTAATGATTATACTGAGAGGCGATGTCTGAATGTGGTGTTTGACTAGTAAGTTGAAACTGGCTTTTGGTGGTGGTTTTTTTTATTGGCTGTCTGATGATAATTTGTGAATGCTTCCTATCAAAGATTGGGAATGCTGGGAAGGAAAGGAGGATGGCATTGCAAGGAGTGGCAGCCACGGGATCTTTCTCAATTGTGCTTTGAAGAACCAGGAGGCTGCTTCAATGTCTCATCGCAGACCTGCCTGCCTTTTTGCTGACAAAAATTAAAGAGTAGTTCAGAGTCCAGAGTGGACTGAGCAGCTGTCTAAGGGCAGAATCTTTCCTCTGCCAAGACAGATTCTTGACTGACTTGAAATAAATAGCTTAATATTTAGTTTTGCCTCATTAGAGTTCTAGCTGATACTTGTGTGAATTGAGTCTTACTCGAGTTAAGATCCAGGCATTTGGATTTGTGTGGGCATGGGTGAATAAACTGTTTCCTTTAGTAATAATAAGATACTATCTTGGGGTAGAATATTAGAACAGTTTGTTTTTCTTAATTTTGGTGCCTTAACAGAAGATATCTAATCTCTTCCTCTAAAGCTCCTGTGACATATCTGCAAATTTGATGTGCATACAATTTTTCACTTGTTGGAAATGAAGTACATAGAACTTGGACTGCTTCTCTTGCCCAATGCCTTCTGCTAAAGAGCCTGTTCTTACATGATGCAGGCTGTTGAAGTTAGACAAGTATGATCTCTGCTAGCATTCTGATCAACTATGGAATCTTCTAGAACTTCAAACTAAGTCTAAAACAGAAGTTGAGTTTAGAAACTCAGTGGCACTTCTTCCATAATGAAGAGGAAAGTAGTGAGTAGTTGCCTTTTGTGTTGCAGCAGCAGCTTTTATGGCTTTTAGTGACTTATATTTGAATAATGAAGTCCACTCAGTTCATACTTACACAATCGCTGTAGAGTCTATGGATAACACTTAAGAAAAAGCAGCAGTAACTTAATGTGCAGTGGAGTATGAGCCTGAATCACTGATTATTCATATGATTTGTCACTTTGCTGAATATGGGCTGTGTGCATGGCAGTTAAAGTATTTTCTAGTAGTACAGATGATGTTGATATCCAGTTCTGTAAAACTAATGAATGCTGTCTCTTAAGCGTGGTGGTATAACATTTGTCTAGCAGGTTAATCCTAATTAAAAAAAAATAAAACTTCTGACTTCTGTAGTGTGTCTAAGAAATAGTAAATAGGCAATATAGCCTTTTTACTGGGGAGAGAACATCTGCTTCAAATTCTTCTCAAAGCATTCTGGTGTTAGACTGTACTGCAGAGTGGTTTGAGGGATAATTAATGGTAAAGTCTTCAAGGCCTGGAGTTATAAATACCTTTCTACATATTTTAAAGGTGAAGTTCTGGACAAAAGTTATGTTTAGGCTGCGTGTAAGAACTGACTTCTGAGTCTCCTCTGTGTAACAAGACTTGGGTCTTCTGAATTTGCCTAGGGAGACACAATGAAGGAAGTGGTAACTCGGCAAATCTGCTGTTCTGTCTTGTGTTCTTTGTTGCATCACTTATTAAGAATTCTGGATAATAAATATTCTTCCCAGACCTTGAAATGTTAGCTTGAGTGTGAGGGGAGATAAGGAGGGGGCTCTCACATTTGGAAGCTGCTCTTCAATTATGTGTGATCATTGCAGATCCATATTCTGTCACAAAGCACTGAAGCTCTTTAGTATGTTAAGCAAAACCTTAAGCAAGTAATAAAGTGCTTTATTACTTATCATAAGTTTAAGTTCTTTAGAACAGCATAAACAAGCCTTATTTATAAATCACATAAAAGACAGAATACCTACATAAATTGTACAACAAGAGGAGAGGGAACAGTTGGTTTGCTTAAAGGATTTTGTTATGAACTGGAGCCTTCTCTGACAGACTGAATATAGTGGAAATTATTAGCAGTCAGAGTAACTTCAAATGTTACTTCATTACTAGAACTTCTTTTGACCTGCATCTTAAATAAGGAGAATTCAACTACATGGAAAAACAAATGGGTTTTTTGAATGGGTTAAACATCTTTAAGGCGGCAAGTCACTTCAATACTACAGATTTTTCTGAGCTCTTAAGAACATAAGTGATTGCTTTAATTCCTAGATAAGCTTCACTGGGCCAGTAATGTTTTGAACTTGCACCAGTTTGTTTGAATAATAATGGGAAATGGTAGGGAATGAAGTTTGGACATTGACTCTGTCAGGCAGATACTCTTGGCTATTAGGAGGGAAGGAAGGATAGGTCAGATAACATGAGGGAGCAGCTCTGAATGTACCTGAAGCCCGTACAAAGTTTGACATTGGACAGAAATGATGGCTTATGCTTGCAGACCTGGCAAGTGAGAGAGGAAGGACTGCAACACAAGAATGAAGAGAAAGAGGGATGAAATGACCTGCTGCTTGATGCTGTGTCTAGTATGGCACAGTCAGCTATCTGATTGATCCTATCCTGTTCTTTCAACAGTTTACCCAGAACTGGAACCTAAATTGCTACATTGTCAGTTTTAATATGGAAAACTAGCCAAAGAATTTTTATTTGGTTCAAGAAAGGCATCAGTGTTCAGATCCTGTTTCTTTGGTTGGAGAAAAGTTGCTAGAACTGGTCCTGTTTCAGGTTTGGCTTGACTTTCTGGGCAGTACTGCTGCCAGATGGAAGTACCCTAGAACAAGAAGTTCGTACAAGTAGTAAGGGATTAGTAATAATCATCTGTTTCAGACTGGTTACTTATGTTGCAAGACTTTCTGCTTCAGAAATATGTAAATACTATCTATATAAAGAGTTGGTTCAGGGTATGCTGTGAAGTTGTCTAGGAAATGAAACCACTGAAAGGCTTCCATTTTTGCACTTGATGCATCTAAATTTCATTGATTTAGCTCACTGCTGCTTGTTCCTAATAGGCCTGAGGTGCAAGCAACTTTGTTGCTACAGCTGTTCTTTAAGAACTGTGGCAGTTAACATACCTGTGATATCGATACACAGTGACTAGTTGCACATTGAACTACAGTTTTGGTGATCTGAGTCCTTGAGTTTAGTAGTCCTAGTTTTCCTCAGGGTGAGGAAAATTAGGCTTGGCCATAGCAACACTTAAACTTATTACAGTACTGTCACAAGGTCTGTAATTTGGGTTATTTCATGTTACAACTGTAGTCTGAGACAACTTCAAACAGATGCTTTAGAGTGTTGCAAGTATAACTTTTTTTTCCCCTATCTATGTAGTCTTTTTAGAATTTATTCTGGTCTGGTAGTACCTTCAGTGCAAGTTTCAAGTCTTTGGTTATAAATTAACCAATAAAGTAGGGAA
>NW_010258682.1:10934-12793 GCF_000690775.1 Eurypyga helias
ATATGCATAAGGACATATATTTAGCAGTATTTAACTTGTATGTCCCCTTTATAGACATGGGGAACAGAGGATTTTAACACATTATGAGGGTAAACTGTAAACTAACAACAAAGAAAATTCCATATCCATTTCCTAACAAGGACTTCTATATGGCATCTTAACATAATTTTTGCAGTTCAACAGGGTTTTTCTGTGACTTCTGGAGAAACTAATACTCTTCTATATTCTAGGTATAAGCGAGTCTTTTCAGTTGGAACCCATGCCATCACCACATACAATCCCAACACACTAGAAGTTACAAATCAGGTAACTATCATTTTTGAACAGGGCTGTTTTGGGTTGATTTCTGACTTGTGTTCACCATCCACAACAAATAGTGGCAGTCATCAGAAAATAACTAATCTGACGAGTTCAGCAAAACCAGAAGGTGTGGCAGCTACAAAAGCAAACAACAGAAAACTGGTGTTGTCTTCACTAGCTCTACAACTCTTCAGTAGTTTTTGTACTTTTAGGCAACTTATTGGCCAATAAGTAGCAGTTAGCTTTTGGGTGTGCTGTTCCAAACGAACTGGGTTAAGTTTGATCACTGTCACACTATGTCCCTGAAGGGAATCAAGACACTTATTTACTTTGCAGTATCAAATAGGAAGCTCAAGCTAATGGTGTCACATAGCATACTAGCTAGCAACTTGCTTAATTATTATAGGTACTAATGGGTTTTGAGTGGAGGAGATGTAGCTTTAAAATTACTAACAGTATAACCTAATTACTTTCAATTGTCTAGTGGCCTTACGGAGATATCTGTAGTATTTCTCCTGTTGGAAAAGGACAAGGAACAGAATTTAGTCTCACATTTCGCAAAGGGAGTGGAAAAAAGTCTGAAACTCTTAAGTTTTCCACAGAGCACAGAACAGAACTCCTTACAGAGGCACTGGTAAGATTTATTTTTTTTCTCTTCAAGCAAGCAATAAGTATTTGGTTACCATTATCATTTGTGGTACCTTACTATGCTTTCTTTCCTTACAAAAAAGTAGGCAAGTAAGTTATCTGTTGAGCAGTTATATTGATGAACTCAATCTAGTGTCAGTTGCAGCAACTAGTGCATGATTTTTAAATAGCAAGTGAAGCTACAAATAATATATTAAACTGCATTGGAATGGTGAGCCTTCAAGGAGGCTTAGTTTGAGTCCCTTAAAACAAGGTCATCTTAAACGTAGACTTTCTGGATAGGTTGGCTATCATTTGCATTAATTCACGGTTTACTTCGTTTTTAAAAACAGAGGTTCAGGACAGACTTCTCAGAAGGAAAAATCACAGGTCGGGTAAGTGTCTGGTTTGTCTGGATCACATGCAGTTTAATGAAATGATCTAAAGAGTTCTGCTTTGCTGATGTTTAGGTAGTGCATATAGCACAAGCATAAATAACTTAGGTGAATTTAGATCTGTAGTCTGGCTATGAGAAGAGAAAATTCAGAGTTGGTTCAAAATCAATGGGAACCTTTTCAACAGTAGAATATTTGAGTTCTCTTCACTTGGCCTGTGTCTTATGGGGGTACATGTGAAGACAGTGAATGTTACTGCTGAAATAAAGGGCTTTAGCATGTAGAGTTCTTATTGGAGAAAAGGAAGCAGAAAAACATGAGCTTTGATTCATTATTCAGTGTTTACTACTTCTAGCACTTTACTTCCTAACTGTAAATAGCTGTCTGCATAACATCCTGAACACTTGATATGGGAATATTGGTTCCTAGGAGGGTTTCTGTAGGGCAGATTAAAGACAGGAGTGCCATTTAATGAATCATGGTAATATAGTAATAAGCAGTGCAGTATAGAGAGCTGGACTTTTTATTTGGTTTTGT
>NW_010258682.1:12803-42900 GCF_000690775.1 Eurypyga helias
GAGCACTGAAAGCATTGCATAGAATAAATCTTCAGTGATGAGAATGGTAATGCTTCTGGAATACAGGGACCCCTTCGTCTTTCTGTAGTTTAGAACAGACATCTAACTTGCTGTTTTCACTGTCTGTATTTTTAATGGAGTACAACCGCAGGAGATTAAAAATACGCACTGTAGGGATAAGTTTCCTGTAATTTTGACTTGATTAGCTGAAATGCAGGAGCTGGTACAATAGCCACTTCCTTGTCTAACCATACTATGTGTACTGAGTAGACTGCCTTCTGCAACAAAAGTTACTCCCTTTTGTAGTGGCTGGTTTTGGGATTGATGTTCCCTGTTCAAAATGCATTGTGTAAGGTATGACTTCCTTGTCAGTCAACAGCTACTTTCCTTTCATAGTGTTCTTAACATTGATAATAGCATTAAGTGAAATATGATTTTTTTTTTAAACATTACACCCACACTGCTTACTAGATTGGAAAAGAACTATTGCTCTGTAGTAAAGGAGTGTGTGTGCAGAGGTTTAAAAGTGTCTCTCCACAGAGGTACAACTGCTATAAACATCACTGGAGTGATACAAGGAAATCTGTGATTCTGGAAGTGACTCCTGGAGGAATTGACCAAATTGATCCTGCAACAAATAAAGTCCTGTGCTCCTATGACTACAGAAACATTGAAGGCTTTGTTGATATTACTGGCTATCAGGGAGGCTTCTGTATCCTCTATGGAGGATTTAGTAGATTGGTGAGTACTAAAACAAAACCTCTTGGTATGGTGCTTAGTATGTTTATAGCTGCATATTTCATAATGAAGTCTCAGCATCATTTGAGCTTACAAGTGTGTGCATCACTGGGACCCAGACGTGGAGTCTCAAGTCTTGTGAGTGGGTTTTAACTGATTTCCTGTTGAAAAGGGGGTTTAAAACACTTGAGAGCAATGTGTAAGGGTGTTTTTTTTGCTTACTGCATGTTTAAAAACTACAGAGCATATAAATAACTGGGTATTTTATCTGGTTAGTGAATATAAATGCAATGTGGGCATGGAGTTTCCTGGCACTTCTCAAGGTTACAGAAGTGACAGGCAGTATTACAAATCTACCTAACTGATGGAGGGATTCTGTTCAGAAATAGATTGATCGATGGTGATGCTTCCTTCTAGGCCTGTGAGCTGATATTCAGCAACTTTGCTTGGGAAATACCATTGTGTAATGTTGGTTTTGAAATCTGTAAAAGGGTTTCTGTGTAATGTACTGCAAAGCAGCTGAAATAGATCTTCAGGAATTAATTCATGGTTACTAATGTAAATATAGCTACCTCGGTCACTACTAACAGAATTGGACTCTGTTCTTTAGATCAGGGTTTCCATGTCTCTTGTACTACAGCTTTCCTCTGGTGTAAAACCAGCAATACATAATTGATCCTCTAGAGCTGCCCTAACCTTGCCTAGCAGCACTTATGTGTAGCAGCTGGGGCTACCACTGTGGTTCTCTGACTCCTCACTCCTGCCAGGCTGTCCGGATCTGTCGCAGGGGTGGACAGGCAGGTCATGCAGATCTGTACTTTAATGGCATGCTAATGTATAGCAGGGTATCCTTTAGGAATAGCTGCTATAGGTTTCTCTTCTTGTATGGCAAATGTAAACTTAATAGGGAATCTCTTGTGTACTAAATACCTCTTTATACCATACACTTAGCAAAGGCAAGCTCAGCTGCTGGGAAGATTTTTCTACTGCTAGGTATAGTGAAGGGTTATTTATGGAACTGTGATTTCTTGAGCTATGCTGTATTTTTCACTTTTTTTTTCCTTGTCAAAACTTGCAGCACCTGTTTGCATCTGAGCAGAGGGAGGAAATTATCAAAAGTGCAATAGAGCATGCTGGCAACTTCATAGGTATCTCTCTGCGGACAAGGAAAGAATCCCTAGAATTTGAGCAATACTTGAATCTTCGCTTTGGAAAATACAGCAATGATGAATATGTAACGTCTTTAGCAGAGTTTGTTGTTCAAAAAATAACACCTAGACAGTTGGTAAGGGTATCACACTGAACTTACATGGTCCCTCTGAAGTGCTAAGCATTCTTTCTTAACAGGCCTTTTTTTTTTTTTAAGGAACCTGTGAAAAGAGTACTAGCTCTTACAGAAGCCTGCTTAGTTGAGCGGGATCCAGCTACCTATAACATTGCAACTTTGAAACCTTTAGGGGAGGTAAGAGGCAACCTTTCTCAGTACCACTTCTTCAAATAGAAGCTCTGAAAGATGATAATAGTTGTAATCTGATAATATACATAGGATGGTCTTAATTTGTAGAGTAGACAAATAACACTGCTTCATGAATGTGATCTTTATCTCTCATTTTTAGGTATTTGCAATAGTTTGTGACACTGAAAACCCCCAGCTTTTTACCATTGAATTTATCAAAGGACAAATTCGGAAATACTCTTCAACAGAAAGGTAACTGGAGCTCCTGTGGGTTATAAATTCAAATGGAAGTTGCCATTGTAGTGCTTCTAGTTTCTCAGCTTCCATAAACTGACCCCTGGAAGCATAAGTCAAAGCCTTACTATTCTAGTGGCCTACCACTTACAAATCAAGGTTTAAATTTCTGCCCTTTATCTTCATCTCAGCTTTAAGCAAATCTGTCCAGCATGTTTCTGATGAATGTGTAAGTGGTGGACAGTTAGATACAGCTGGTTTCTCCTGAGCAGTATGGTTCTGTGTATGTTGTACTTGGCTAACTCCTATATCTGAGACAAGGAAAGAAAGCACAATTGAAGTGATGAAATGTGAAAGCTGTAAACCCTTTGAGCTGTCTGCTTGAGATGGTCTTAGTTGATTCTATTTAAAACAACCAACAGAACAGTCCCTGAGTGTGCTTGCCGTTGTAATGCAGCCTAATCCTGCTAAGTGAGCTTTTGCAGAAAGCACAGGGATGAATTGGCTCCCAACATGTGTAACTCATCAACAGATAATCTAGAGCTGATATCTTTAGTGAAAGGCTGCAGCTGGCTACACATATGGGGTGTAAAACAGCTCTGTTCTTACAGTGAATGAAGGAACACTTGAAAGTTAGTGAGTTTTTGCAGAGGTATAGATGCTAGCACCAGTCTTAGTAAGAGGTTCCAAGTATTGCTGCCTTTTATTCTGTGCTATTTCTTTTCTTTTTTTCTAAACTTGCCTTTTTAACCCCACTTTTCTGATCTAAATTGTATGTCTTTCTCCCAACCCAGAGATTCTCTCCTGGCTAGCTTGTTGGATGGAGTGAGAGCTTCTGGTAATAGAGATGTCTGTGTGAAGATGACCTCAACACACAAAGGCCAGCGTTGGGGATTACTCAGTATGCCTGTAGATGAAGAAGTAGAGAGCCTTCATCTGAGGTTTTTGGCTGCTCCTCCAAGTAAGCTAATACTTAATACATGGTTTTATAGTGCTCTTGAAAGCTTCCAGATACTTAGTCAGGTACTGTGCACTTAACTTCTGTTATGTCTTTTTCCAGATGGTAACTTTGCAGATGCTGTGTTCAGGTTCAATGCTAACATTTCCTACAGTGGGGTACTACATGCGGTTACACAAGATGTAAGAAATAAATCCTCTGCCCATCCCCTGGAGATGTTGTGAATGCATAAAGATACTAATAATTGGTATTTCCTACCCAGGGTCTGTTCTCAGAAAACAAGGAGAAACTCATTAATAATGCCATAACAGCATTGCTCTCACAGGAGGGAGATATTGCAGCATCTAATGCAGAGCTTGAAAGCCAATTCCAAGCAGTAAGACGACTAGTGGCTTCAAAAGCGGGCTTCCTTGCTTTTACTCAGCTTCCAAAGTAAGTGAGAAGTCTCTTCAAGCTGGGAAGTAGTAGGTGAAAACAGTTCTTGAGCATTTGATGATGTCTTATTTTTAAAACTGAGAACTGGAGTTAAGCCTCATGTCTGGGAAGTGGAAGACTGTACACAATTGCTTCCAGTAGTATGAGGCTGTCATCAGACTTTGATGTAAATTGAGAATCTCAAATGATCATTAGCAGAGGAAGAATCAGCTTTATATAATAAATCTCTGCCTTGATTCAAATATGGTTCAATCTTTTAGTTAATGGAAAAATTTCTAAAATGTACCTTCATCTGTCCTTGAAGTAGGCACTACTACATACTAAAAGTATGTTGATGCCACTGCTATCTTCAGTTCCACACGAGATAAAGCTTAATGTTAGGCAGTGGAGCTGTACTCCTACAGTAAGTACAGGCTGCTTGGAGTTTGTGTCTTAATTGGATAACATAAGCAAGCAGAAAAAACTGCCTGATTTTCTTGTGAAAATGAAAACTTCTTTGGAATATTTCTGACTACAGGGCAACTGAACAAATGGAAGAGTAATACATGCAGTTAGTCTGAGACCTTTATAAAGTTCTGTTTAGCTGTGAATAGTGCTCTGTACTAATTGCTGTCCTGTAAATACAGAAATATGTCTGTTTTGGTGAACATGCTCTTGGCATATTGTTAACTGAAGTAAATATTAATGTTTTCCTACCAAGGAATCTCAAATTTATGGAAGTGTCAAGGTGCTGGCTTGCCAAATGCAATGGGAGCAGGCCTCTTTTAGTCTCCAATTGGATTTTTATCTTGATATGTTTCCTCTCTAATCTTTTTGTGGTTTTGCTTTCCTTTCAAAAGATTTCGAGAACGATTAGGAGTGAAGGTTGTGAAAGCCCTGAAAAGGAACAATGATGGAGTAACCCATGCCTCTATTGACATGCTTTGTGCTCTTATGTGTGTAAGTATTAAATTGCAGATTCTTTCACACTGGAATGTATGAACTTCAGTCTTCTGAAAGATGTAGACATGGGGATTGTCCGTCGTCTTGCAGTGTGCTCAAACATGAAATAACTTGGGGTACACAGATTTAGAACTTGAAGTAGGATGTGGGTTTTATCCATTCAGAATGTGGCTTTTGGACTACAGCTATTAAGAACTGAGGGTTGAAATGTGACTGCATAGTGAATACTGTGTGGTATGTGGTTTTCCTTATAGCCCATGCATGATGACTATGACTTGAGACAGGAGCAGTTGAACAAAGCTTCCCTTCTTTCTTCAAAGAAGTTTCTAGAAAATCTACTAGAAAAATTCAATTCCCATGTGGTAAGTGAAAGTTTGAAAAGCACCTAACCTATGTTTTCTTAATTACTATGAAAACACTTCTGTCATGCTTGCATAGATGTATACTTAGAGATATTTGTACCTGCAATTGAAAATACAGCTGTATCTGGCACTAGAGCTTGTCCTAAATCGGTTTGGATCTGAGTAAGTTAGAATGTGTCTGTCTGTAGAACAGACCTTGAGTGTCAAGCAACACATGCTTGCATGTTTAATAGGGAAACTGGGTGTTCCTTTTAATGAAAACGATCATGTAAACTGGTACTTAGGGGATTGAAACTAGAAAAAGTAATTTGCAGCACACCAGTATACGAAGTCACGGATCTCTGATACGCTCTAGGAGCCAGTATTCTACAAGAGTATTGCCATACTCAACATCATGCCATATTTCAAACTTGTAATTTTTGATTGCAGTATCTTTCATGGAATAACAAGGAAGAGCATTTCAGCATCATGAGTTCAGAATAAAACTTGAATGAATCCAGCCTGAGAGTATCTGTATTACATACCTGTCTTCCTAATTTCAGGAACATGGGACAGGTGCCCTAGTAATTAGTTCACTTCTGGACTTCTTGACATTTGCCCTATGTGCTCCATATAGTGAGACTACTGAGGGGCAGCAGTTTGACATGTTGTTGGAAATGGTGGCATCAAATGGAAGAACGCTATTTAAACTCTTTCAGGTAAGATTTCATATTTTTTTTTTACTATTACTAGAGGCCTTAGTCAGTGATCACAAACTCTTTCTTGTTCTCCTGAAAGACATTTGTCTACTGTTCAGCTGGTTAACGTGCCTTTTCTACCTTGGTGAGTGTGTAGTGACTTATTGCGTTACCTTCAGAGATCAGATTTGAAGTGGTTTTTCTACAGTGAATGGTATGCCAAGTCATTGTAGAGTAAACTGCCGGACTTGTTTCTAGAAATGCTTTAGAATTATCAGTTAAATATTAAGTTAGATTCAGCAGATGCAGATCTTGTTGTCTGTGGAGAATCTACCACCTTCTTGTTTGTCTCCTCAGTAAATGAGGAGTTACAAGAGTGACATCTTCTTCAGTAGTAAACCTGTAAGAATTGTAAGATTTCTTAGCTAAAATATCAGTGCTTTCTTTCTGTAAAATCAGTATGCTCTTCTGCTTCTTGGTCAGTGTCAGCTTCTGTCAGACAGCTTCCCCAGCATTATTCCCACTTCTCTGGTGTATGTACTGCTATTCAGTGCCAGGAAGTCCATCTGACAGTTGCACAACAGATCCTTGTTTAAAGGTATGGGATGGGAACTCTCCCTCTAGTTCTGGGCAAAAGTTAATCTCAGTTCTGTGAAAGCTAGTCCCAGGGAGAACAGCCATGTAGATGAGTTAAACTGAATCACAGATGATCTGATCTTCAAAATTTGCACTTGCATAATTATGTTGCCAACATTCTGTTTTAGCACCCTTCCATGGCAATTGTAAAAGGAGCAGGTTTGGTAATGAAGGCAATAATAGAGGTGAGATTTTATCAGTGTTACCTGGGATAGCATACTAAATATTTATTGTCTATTTTATAAGTCCGATTGCTTACCAATATAAATGTGTTTTTATATTAGCTGCTCCTGGCGGGGGAGGGTGGGGGAGTGGGGTGAGGAGCAGAACACCTGCTTATTTAATTGTGGTTTAATATAGCAACTTGCTTTATCTTACGCTTGGGGGTTTGGAAGGCATGTGAGTTGGGTCATTAGGTAATGCCTTGCACGTTTTCATACTGCAGTCAAGATTTGGCTGTAATGTTGTATGTAGCTCAGTCACATACCTCAGCCACCAGAGTTTTCCTGCATGTTACGGAGGGCCTGTCAAGGAGGAGAGACCGTATTTTCTTGGATGCATTGCCAGATGGGATGGGACTGGGATTAGCAGGCTGTAGTGTCCCAGAGCAGTTAGTCATGTCAGCCTCTGTTCTTGCTCTTTCTGCTTCAGAAAGGATGATTTGGCTTTGTTAGTTTCCATGCCACATGATGTATGGGCCAAATCCATACTTCTCAAGGGCTGCTCTTGGTTGTTGCAGGGTGACCTTGCTATCTGACTCGACACTTCCTGTGTTGAAATTCAGGGCTTAAACTAGTGCTTCGTTGTATCACAATGGCTTATGCATCTGAAATGCATCTAATACTTTCTCGTGAATGAACACTTGAAATAGACGTGGTATAAATCTGCAAGCTTCCATAGATACACCTGATAATGTGGACTAGAAAGTTGCTATACTGTCTGTTACAACTCCCATCATTTGAACTGCAGTGAGACTTGGGCAAGTGACAATGCAATGAAAGCTTTTTCTTAATTATTTATTGCAACTAACATATCTCAACTAAGTGACAGTCTTACCCATGTGGCGATCTAAACCAAACAGCATCAGTTTTTCTTAAATGGTTACTGTTGACCCAAGTCAAGCAATGAGCAGTTACATATGGCTGTCATTCTTTGTTTAACCCTAATTTGCAATTGCAATATGGAAATGGTACTTGGAAATATACTACTAGCCTCCTGATCTGTGATGGGAAGCATGTATCGTACCCTATTCACTGTTACTGTCCTCATAGATGTAACTACCTATTATCTGGTCTGTGGCTTTACCACAACTTTGATCAGTTGCTGTTGAAAACTTGTACTTAAAGCCTGGCTTTTGGATATTAATTGACATAATTGGTGGTCAATAAGGCCTTGGAACTGTAGACTAAAATAAAAGCAGCTTAACTAAGATTCTTTCTTCAGTAATCATCTTGCCCTGTTTCCAAAGGAAGGAGACAAAGAGATTGCTACCAAAATGCAAGACCTTGCCCTCAGTGAAGGTGCCTTACCTCGTCACTTGCACACTGCTATGTTTACAATAAGCACAGATCAGAGGATGCTTACAAATAGGTATGTCAGTCTCCTTTGATGTATGATGTTTAAGAAGTCCAAGTAACAGCCTAGCTAACACTAGTAACGCTGGGAGGTGAGGGAAGAAAACCTGCAGTTCTTCAGAAGACGATTTTCTTTGGCAGCTGGTCTCTTTTAACCAGGGCAAGCTTCAGCTGAGGCTGCAGCCACTTAACAAACCTTTGATTATTTTGCCAAAATGAGACTTGGATTGGTTACTTGTTAAAGGCTCAAATTTTGATTATTATTTTCTTCTGAAAATATTCAGGGGAAGAAAAAGCAAGTAGAATGTCTGGAACTTGTCAAAGGGTTTTAACTTTATCATACAACGGTGTAACTCCTGGTGTGCACACCTGGGACAGTTTGCATGCATTTAGGGTCACCCGTTCTGTCTGAGAGACAAGTCTGCTGATACAGAAATCATTCTGTGAATTCAGCAGTCAGTAGAACTTGTCAGCTGTTGAGGCTGGGCCTGAGGGCATGCGGAGGAAGATGAGTGGTAATTCAGTTATTTCCACCCAAATGCAAGATTATGGAAGTTTTTAACTGCATGGTCCTGAAGCACTTAGAGTTGCTAAGTGACAAGTGGAACTTGTTGCCACTGTGTGTCCTTCAGGAGAGAGCTAGTATGAAACCTTCTGTCAGACTAGTTCTCTTTGGAGTTACTAATGGCTTGCTTATAAATGATGCTTCAGTTGAAGGCAGTAGAACCTTAGTGACAAATGTTGGCACCACGTGTCATTGACACAGAAGGCAGGCCCCCAAAAAGGCTTTCCTAGCCAATAAAACTGACATTAAGAGCTTCACATAGAGCAGTTAACATTTCTTGATGGCTTCTAGACTTTTAACTTTAACTGTAACTTAAGATGGACTGGATGAACTTACACTTGGTTGTTGGCTGTTTAGTTTCTGCTCTATTGCTCAAGTGTTCTTTTGAGGTCTAGATAAAGCATGTGCTGCTACTGTTCCACTAACTTCACTGGAACTTCATAAAGGCAACACTTTTAAAGCATGCTAAACATCTATTTGAACTTGAACGATATAAGGCTTTGTGCTCTTACTCATTCAAGAGCACGAAGCTCTTGCTCATCTTCATTTCAGCAGCATGGTAAGGGTGTCAGTTCAGCAGTTTAAAAATCTGTTTAAAATACTAACTTGCAGTTTGTTAATTCCAATGGCTTTTCCAGGCAGTTAAGTAGACATTTGGTTGGCCTCTGGACAGCTGAGAACAAAACTGCTATGAACTTGTTGAAACGTATTTTGGTAAGTAAAAAGGAGATGGAGCAGGGAAAGAATAAGATCTGAGAACCTATAGTATTGGAAAACTTGGGGTAGTCTGTGTTGTGAACACATCCCTTTTCCTCTGAAAGGGGGAAGTCTAGTGTGAGGGATCAGCAGTCTGGCATCTGCTATTTGAAGGATACGGATTGCTAGTACAAAACATCTCTAATTCTTTAACTATGTTACTTTCCTCCACTTTCAAAAATGGTGTGTGAAACACAAATAAGGTGTCTGACTTTTTTTTTAATTAAAAGGACAAAAATATGGGAGACATAGTAAACATAGTCTCTAATGCTTAGTTGCCAGTAAGAAACTAAGGCAAAAGTTCTGTCTATGCTTTCATGTCTGTCCAACTTTGCTTGTAATATAGCTAAACTTATATATAAGCTGATGCTTCCAGTGTTGTTTCACCCTTACAGCCTCCTGAAAGGTTCTTGCTTAAGTTAGTTCAGTAAAACCAGTTCAAAGGATGGTGTTAACTTAGAATTACTAAATCTGAAGAAATAGCAACCATTAAATTCAAAATAGCAGTTCCTTCATTTTTGGCAGAACAAACTTTCTTCAGCTTGGCCTTCCGAAAGGCTTACTCAGATGAGACTCATCTCTCTAATGTCACATGCAACATTCAATCAGTATCAGAGGATATGGATGGATTCTAGCATTGCAGTATTCATCCTCTTCAATTGCTGTAGGATCACACTCTCTTCTTCCTGTGCTCCTTAGCGTCATTAATTGCCCCTTTGAGAAATGGGATATAGGCACAATCTCTGCTGTACTGGAGCTAATGAGGTGCCCCTGAATGGTTCTGTTGGAGGATGGTGGCATTTCACTAAAAAGCTAAAAGCGGCTGTAGCTTTGCATACTTGCTTTAGAGCAGAACATAAATTCTGTTTTGAAATCTCTACTTTAAAAAAAAGATCTTGTCAACTAACATGATGGTTTCTGTTCCAGTAGCTATGTGCGTT
This sequence comes from Eurypyga helias, assembly GCF_000690775.1. Taxonomy (NCBI): domain Eukaryota; kingdom Metazoa; phylum Chordata; class Aves; order Eurypygiformes; family Eurypygidae; genus Eurypyga; species Eurypyga helias. The sequence goes on from NW_010258682.1 coordinate 23,078, forward strand.
TACACTGGTTTTAAATGTTTCTAGCCACCAGGTTTGCTGGCATACCTTGACAGTGCTGATCCTGTTCCTGAAAAGGATGCTGATAGGATGCATGTTAGAGATAACTTAAAAATTGCAACTGTAAGTAAGCGTATTGTCTTACTTTCTCTGTTAAATGGATGTACAGTCTTTCACTTTGCTAATATAATACACACTTGACTGTTGCGCTGATCTGCATCAAGCATGTTGGTAGACCCACAACTGCAAATAACTAATGGAAATTTCTTTTCTGCAGGATCAGTATGGCAAGTTTAATAAAGTGCCGGAGTGGCAGAGACTGGCTGGAAAAGCTGCGAAGGAAGTTGAAAAATTTGCCAAAGAGAAGGTGGATTTAGTCTTGATGCACTGGAGAGATAGAATGGGCATAGCTCAAAAAGAGGTAAGTGTTTGGAGCTTGTTATTACAGCAGCTTGACTGAATGTAGAGAGCAAGACCTACAACTCTGTGAAATCAGAGGGAAGCTTGATGGTAATAGAGTTGTAGGAATGTGAGAAACTTCATAGCTCTGCTTCCTTTTAGTAAACTCTCTGCTTCTTAATGATCTTCATCCTGAGTTAGAACAGGGTTCCAGGGAGAATGTGAAGCAGGCAAATGGATTAGTTCAGCATCTGTGTTAAGCTTTAGATTGTTCCTGCTTTAGCCAAACTTAGCAAACTGGACTGCAGCTGATGTGCAGATCTTCCCAGGTAATTATACAGGAGAATAGGAAATGCCTCAAAATGTGGCAAAACCAGTCTTTAAACTACATTCTATGAGTTGGAAGAAACTGGATATTCTTATGCTAGTGGTATTTTAGTTACAGAACCTGCTTGAAGATTAGTATTACCTTGAATATAGGTACTTCAGTGCTTAAGATGCTGAATAAGGCTGGACATAAACCACAGTTAAGATTGAAGTGGTGACTGTGTTTGTCTGACGTTTATAAGGGGATAGCTCAAGCACTGCTAGAGTTGTTACTGTTGGTCTTTTTCCTTTCATTTTATTACCATATTCTCTATGACAGACTGCTTGAATTGCAGGCTGTTTGCCTTAACTTGTAGTCTCCAACCTAAGCTTGTTCTTTATGCATTCTGAAAATGAAGCAAGCCATGATACATGCAATGAAGGATGAAAAGAAATGCAATGCAGATTATTGAAAATGCCTGTCTTTTGTACTTGATTTGACACAACAATAACCTTTAATTTAGGAAAACCTTAACTCCGTAAAATCTAGCTGGAATATATGGTGAACTAGGTTTAAAACGAAGCATTAATGGGGAAATGTGGAAAATGGTGGTGGAAGGGCAAATTGCACTTGATCTTGCTTAGACACTGAGTTTAAATAATCATTTTCCTGGAGTTCTGAGCTGTTTTGCATACATTTACTGTGATGCTAGTGTAGCTTGGAAAGGGTAGTAGTAAGTTTGGTATTACCACTTGGAACTACTTCAGTGGCTGTGGTTTAAATGTGCCTTTTCTTTTTCTTCCAACTTTCCATCACAATCAGGACAGAAACAATATGGTGAGTCGATCTCCGCCACTTGTGTGGATTGTGTTGCTTAGGCTTTTGCTTGCATGTGGTACTTCATGTGGAGTGTAACACTGATTCCATGCTTGATCAAACCAGGGAACCTTTCAGTAGCCAAATCAGGTCTGAGTTAGTTTTGTGACTTGCTCTGGTCAGTTCTTTTCAAGAGGAAGGTATTTGTATTGTGGGTTTTCCCCTCCATCAGCCCTGGAGCTGATGGGAACCAAGCTTTGCTCAGGGTTGACTTGTTCCTAAATGAATGACTTGTTAAACAGCTGAAAGTTTCTCTGGCATGATTTAACTTAGTGTAAATAACGCTTGTGACAGTCTTGCTACTGCTTGCTAGAAAAGGAGACCTTATTAATGAGACTGAACTTACTATGGCTTTTGAAGGAATAAAAAAACCCCAGCTTTTTATTTTAAAAAGGTAAAAACACTGCCAGTGTTCTTACTAACTTCTTAAATTTGGCTCTTTTGCAGAATGTTATTCAAAAGCCAGTGATATTAAGGAAACGACGCCAAAGAATAAAAATAGAAGCAAACTGGGATCTCTTCTATTACAGGTAAAATACTAAGATTAATGTGGTGGTGTCTGAGACAAGTTGTTACCTGACTGGATATTTTTGTTAATATCTTCTGAGTTGCTGTGGCTTGTTTCCAAAGTCTACTTACCTTGAAGCAGTGCAGGTAACAGGAACAGTGCTTTGTAACAGGAACTTTATGAAAAATGAAATTCTAAGGTGTACTTAAGGATTTAGCTTGTGTTTAGGAAAGAAGGGAATTTGGAAGGCTTCTCAGATGTTACCAAACTGCACTCTTATTTTCTTCTGAGTCAAAAGGAAGAGTGAGCAACAAACTGCAGATGCTGAAGGCTAAGCAAAGGAGCACTGGAAAGCACTGTAGTGTGTTTGCATCAACCTGTAAGCTACTCAAGACATGTTAACTTGAATTGGAATAAAAATGAACTGAAGGCAGGCAGAGAGAAGACACATGGATACTGGATTTCAAGTAGTTCCACAGGTCCTAAATGCAGCTTGATCACCTCTGAGTTCTTGGAACTGTCAGAGTTCGTAACAGAAGGACCTCATCTGAAAAAGGAGTCACTTTGATGTAACACCCCTAAAGAAAGTAAATAGACTAATAAAGCTTGACTGTTCAACGAGCTATGAAAGCAAACTTGAAGAAATTCTGTAAACTTAAATGTTTCAGTGCTTAATGCTTCTAAAGGTTAAATAGTCTGTTCTGTGCAAGTGTTGCATGAAAGGAAGATGCACATGCTCCTGAACTTTGAGTATTAAAGTGCTGCTCTCAGCCAGTGCCTGGATCCAAAGGCTGTTTTGTAAGAGCCACTGAAGAATGCCCACTGTCTGTCTTGTGACACTTGAGACATCAACTGCTACTTTCCTACCTGAACTACTCTTTTAAAACATACACTTGGTATGTGCATGTGCGCTTCCCCGAGTTATTGCTCACTCGTAGCCCTTACTGGCAGGTATGGTGAATATCTCACGAATCTCCTCTTCATCAGTGACACACAGATAACAAATTGAGCTAAAAAGGATGACAATAGCCATGCTTTAGTCTCTGCTGAGCTCAGTGTGTGAGGGGTTTAAAGTATTTAACTTATTTCTTAGATTTCTTCAGGATCATGCTAGATCAAACTTGATTTGGAACTTCAAAACACGGGAAGAACTGAGAGATACTCTTGAGTCTGAGATGAGAGCATTTAACATTGACAGAGAACTTGGTAGTGCTAATGTTATCTCGTGGAACCACCAGGAATTTGAGGTAAATGATCTGCTGTAGGAGAAACTGCATATGTAAAATATGTCTACTTAAAACGGTACTTTGCTTTCTCATAGCTATGTGTGTGAACCTTGTGTTGACAATCCCTGACTGCAAGCCAGAACTCTTTTGGGGGTTACAGAATAAACTGCTAAGGCTTGAGGCGGTGGACGGGTACTGCTGTCCAGTGTCACTGTAAGACTGAAACCTCCTCAGCTTGACAAATGACACTGTACAGATGAAACACTGATCAGAACCTTTGTGTTAAGAGGAAGAGAAGAGTTGCTATTACATGATTTGGGCAGTTTCCCAAGTCACTTCTTCCTGCTAGGAAGTTCCTTGTCTTTACTGCCATCATGTCTCAGTGATCCTCAGGCCATTAAATACTGGGTTGCCAGACCATGAATAGGTTGTGGCTAAAACAATGCTGCTCTGTACATTACAAACTGAGGATACTGTTTTCACATTCTAGGAACAGCAGTACCTAAAGTGAAAAGGGCATTTCAGAATTCTCAAAACAACTGATGCGATCCTAATTGGCTTTCTCAAAACAACTTGCAAGATGTTTTCAAGTAATGTGCTAATAAACACTTCCTCTATCTTTTATCTCCAGTATTGTTATGGTTCTACACGGTTCCATTTCATGTGTAATGAGAAAGCAAAGCACGGCTGCACTTGAATTCAACTGTAATATACTCTTAGGTATTCCCCTTGTCACAGTTCAGCTTTCTAGCTGAAATTTGAGCAGAGGACTACTAGTGAAACAAGAGTGAACTGCTGCTTTTGAGGAATTCTCAGTGGTCTTGCAATTCTTATTTGTCAGTCATCAGGCAAATGCTGTAGGAGAACTATTTTATGTATGCAACTTTAGCCCTGTCACATAGCTACAGATTACTACTTTGATGCAGTAAATAGCTAAGTTTGGATTTGGATTGGTATATATTGTACTGGCACTTAGCTTTTGAAGTTTCCTTCAGGTGTGGGTCTTCTGGGTACCACAGTGTCTACTGTGTCATCTCTATCCCTGTACTTTAGAGGTGCTAACTGGGCAGGACAGACAGATTTGAAATGTAATAATACAGGCTTCCCATTTGCACTTCATGCTCCTATGTTACATTCCAGTAGCATAAGCATCACTAGCATTCTTGCAGTTACAGCCCAGGATACTTCAGGACTGGCTTGAAGGGGGCTTACATAACATGATCTTTGAAGAGCTGCTGTCTCAGACTTGCTTTTAAATATTTTAAACGAGTAGGTTATCAGGCTATGCTTTATGTATTTGAACTAACTACAGACTGGTGACAAAGGCTTCCCTGTCATCTGTGGAACCTGTCACTTTGCCAAGGAGGATGGCAGCTTGAGATTGCTCTGGAGGTGTACTAGTCAGTGGGACTTCTGTATCATGCTGTGGTCAAATCTGTAGATAACTTTGGCCTGCAAACTATAGATAAGAAAAACCACTATAGAGTGTGGCTTTTGTGGTATGTTAGAGGTACCTGTCAGTGAGGTGCTTGCCAAATGCTTAAAACTACTGAGCACTGAGGTGTATGGTTAAATTTAATGTAGCTGCTGTGAAGTTAATGATGACTCTCATTGTGCAATTTCACTTTCAGCTTCTTGGTGTGTATACTGATGCCTCTAGGCTTTTATTACCCAGCAAATGTAACCAGTAATTAAATCATGCTTGTGTTGGGTACTTGTAGTAACATGGAACAAAATACCTTGCCACAGAATAACTACCTATTAAAGCTTGAGTCACTGAATACATCATGTTGTTGTTCAAGTTTAGTTAATAAAACCAGCTGATACTAGAAACAAGTTACTTAAAGGCTTGAAGCTGGACTTTCAGTAAGGTGAGAAACTTCTGTTGTTCTGGGGAGCAACAATAGCTTATGGCATATATTTTGTAGATCTGGATTTCTTTGACAGCAAACTTGCAGATTTCAGTCTTCCTTAGACTGTAGGAGGGGTTGCTAACTGAGTTTATGGATGCAAGGAAGTACACTATTGTTATGCAAGCAATAACTTAATGAAGGAGAAACAATATTTACTGTTAAGTAACTCATCCTGTGTTACAGGTAAAATATGACTGCCTTTCTGAAGAAATAAAAATAGGGGATTATTACCTAAGATTACTACTGGAAGAAGATGAAACTGAAGAGAGTGGAGCAATCAAAAGATCGTGAGACATTATTAAAATCCTGTCTCATTCCCAAGGTCTCTGTTTATTTCTTCACTAAAATCTCATCTCTTTCTTAGATATGAGTTCTTCAATGAATTGTACCATCGCTTCTTGCTTACCCCAAAAGTGAATATGAAATGCTTATGTTTGCAAGCACTGGCCATTGTTTATGGAAGATGTCATGAAGAAATAGGACCATTTTCTGATACTAAGTACATTGTTGGGATGTTAGAAAGGGTAAGAATTACTTGAAATTAGTTGATATAGTAGTTAATACACCGTTGGGCGCAACATATGTTCAGGTCCTTCAAGTTACTGTGAAACCCAAGCTTGGGTTTTACAGAAAGTGAAGCTGCAGCATGAATACATTTTCATGTCACCAAGTGTTCCTAGTATCTTCCCTTGATTCAGTTGCAGTTTCACTGGGGGAAAAAAAAATCCTGCTGATCAGGACTGTATGTCTAACTAGTCTCTTTATTCCTGCATTTTGTTGGCCTTAGCAGGTTTTCAGGCTGTACAGAAATAGTGTGAAGGAATATCACAATATTTTGTGTGATATTAATCTTGTGCTTGCTTTTGAAAAATGCAGAAGTATAAGCTTTTTAAGAGGAGAACCTTGTTCCACATTACACTGTTTCAAAATACTGACTTCAAGAGTAGTGGTGACATCACCAACCCTAATGAAATGGTAGCCTTAGATGGGCAGGTGTGATGGATTAGATTTTTAGTGGTAACTTCTTTGCCCAGTAACTGGGTCTGTTATGTCTTACAACTCAGAGCTTGCAAAAACGCATTTCCATGCAGGCTGAAGGGGTGGTTTGCCAATATCAGTGTGGGCTTTATATATGGCTGTTGTAAGTGAAATGGAACCAATGCAGTCACTTGTTACTTTGCATTGAGTCTTGATAGTCTCACCAGAGGTCTTACACCAAAGACCCACTCTGTCTGTGCTCATTTCTTTCCCTTGTATTTGTGTTAACTGGGTCACAGGGAAATCCAGATGCTGACCCTTTAGAACCATAGACTTAGCAGAAAAGTATCAGACCCAGAGCAAGGAGGAGGAGGGTGGCCACAAGACCTTTCCTCTTCAGTAGCAGAAAGCTGCGCTTTAGCTGTGCATGAAACTGGACACGTAATAGTAGTTTTATCCTGGGCATGAAAAAAATAAACCAGTCTTTGCAGCTGCAACTGTATTGACTTTTGAAGATCACTACTAATATGTGCTATCAAATACTAATCTATTCTTTTCTGCTGCAATAGTGCACTGACAGGCTTGAACGGGACAGATTGATACTGTTTCTCAACAAGCTGATCCTTAATAAGGTAAGGTGGACATCCACTTCACAGTAGTTTGGTCTTTCAGCTATATAAAATGGTCTTAACTAGTCTTTCAGGGTTAATAAGCAAAAATTCACGTCTTGAGGAAGTCTTAATGTTTGCAGCATTCTGGGATGCACTAGTTACTGGTGAGAAAACTGAAGTTAATGTGTAGATATAGCAGTGGTTGTATCATTCTAGAAACTTTAGAGAATGGTTTGACTTTTCTCATGGTCCCTTCTTACTAGAATAAGACTGTTCAGTATTTGTACAAACCTTGTCTAGAAAATGCTTGTGTTAACACCAGTTCATCTATTAACAGAAAAATGTGAAGGACCTTATGGATTCAAACGGCATTAGAATCCTTGTAGATCTGCTCACACTGGCACATCTTCACACAAGCAGAGCTACAGTCCCTCTGCAGGTATGTGGCCTTTTGTGTCTTACTACTCGTGTTTTGCTTTGCTAAAAGGACAGTTCTAAAAAAACCAATCAGCATCCTTAAATTTCCTGTGGAAATGCAATATTTGCCCTGAGGGCAAAGCTAATAATGCAAACATCAACTTCCAGAGCAATGTGATTGAGGCGGCACCTGATATGAAGAGGGAGAGTGAGAAAGAATGGTACTTCGGCAATGCTGACAAAGAAAGGAGTGGTCCTTACAGCTTTCAGGAGGTACTCATCAGCTGCTAACTCTCAAACTTGACAAATTATTTCTGTTCTGGTAACTGGGCGTGTTTCAAACAGTGAGAGGGAAAACTGTAAACAATGCTAAACTACATTCTCTAAGTAACTCTTTAAGGATTAAAGCAAGGTAAGACTTGATACTGTGCCAAGAGCCACAGCCCTTATGGTAAGGCTGCCTACCCTCCACTCCCCAGTTACGCTGCAATTAATCTGGCAATGTGCACTTAATGTTTCCTGACGGTAACATATATGTTGGAATTTCATGTGACTGTAGTAGTCTGCCATGCAGCAGTTAAAAGCTTCTCTTGAGTAGGAATGTTCAGGAGGAAGGGTAGCTCTGAATGCTGAATCAACTAATTTCGTCTCTCATCTTGCAATAGATGCAGGAACTATGGGACAGTGGAAAGCTGACTTCAAAAACACGTTGCTGGGCTCAAGGTATGGATGGCTGGCGACCACTACAGGTCATCCCTCAGCTGAAGTGGTGCTTGCTTGCCAGCGGCCAGGCTGTGTTGAATGAGACTGACCTTGCCACACTTGTACTCAACATGCTCATCACGGTGTGTGGATACTTTCCCAGCAGGTAACCATTTCTGCTGAAGATCAGTGGTTAACTTTCTCTGACAGATACATATATTCATAACTTCTAACTTACAGCCTTTCTTAGAAACTAAGTAGCACATTAACAAACTGCATTGAAGAGCCTTTTACATAGCAGTAACTAATTCTGTGGGCAGATGGAGAACACACAGGAATGCAGAAATGAATGCACATTTCTAATGCACAGTGGCATAGTTTTACTCTTGCAGGCAGGCTCTTGTTCAGCTTGGAAACAAAGCTGTTCTAATGCATGACCTTAAACAGCACTGTCTAACAACAAACTTTGAAGTTAACAAAAAATAACAGCACAGAATATGATCTCAGCAGCCTGATACTTACGGCTTGATCAAGTTGTTCTTTCTTGAAAGAGAAAAGGTACATGTGTGCTTACTGCTGTGCCACTTTAATTTTTAGGGATCAAGACAATGCTATTATAAGACCTCTGCCTAGAGTGAAAAGGCTGTTGTCTGATAGTACTTGCCTTCCTCATATCACTCAGGTAAGTAACATAAAAATGTGTTGAAACGAGTAGAAGTCTGACTTACTGACTTAACGTATTCACGTGGGGAAAATGGCAAGTGGGACAAACACATCAAATGACGTCAGTGAGGTGCTGCAGATCTCTGGACAAGCAGTTGTTTATTCACTGGGTGTTGTTACAAGCTTTATGTTGATTCAGCCAGTATCTTATTAACAAGTATTTCCATCCTTGGAGGTATTGAGAAGCCATCTGGACATGGTCCTTGGCAACCAGCTCTGGGTTACCCTGGTTCTGAACAGGGGAGGCTGCACAAGATAACCTCCAGAGTCCCTTCCAACTTCAACACTCTGTGATTCAAATTTGTTATTTTGGGGCCGAGGTGTTCTTTACCTGAAATTCTTGTAAGTTTACTGGCTTGTACCAATACCAAATTGGTTAAAGCTTCGGTTTTGGCTAGGTAGCTTGCACTACTCAAGCAGCTAATATAAATGCTTGTGTTCTTTTATTTCAGCTGTTACTGACTTTTGATCCAATCCTTGTGGAAAAAGTCGCTATACTGCTGTTTCATGTCATGCAAGATAACCCTCAGTTACCTCGGTTTTATCTGAGCGGAGTATTCTTCTTTATCATGATGTACACTGGTTCCAATGTTCTCCCTATTGCAAGGTGAGGAAAGACAATACCTAGAAATACCCCTTGACCAGTCATGCTCAGAACTGCTGCTCTAAAAGCTCCAGTGTGGCTTGCTAGAACCAACATGAGGCTGTGAGCAAACACCCTCTAGAAGAATCACCTCCACATGATCTAGTCAGGGAAAGAATGCATTGCTTGTGACCTGAGAGTGTGTCTGATCCTACAGTTCTAACAGTGCAACTAGGTGTGGCTTATTGTGGAAGAACAAATTGTTGCAGGCACTAAGGGGTAGTAGTACCAAATACTGATATACTAATGCAGTTTTTGATAATAATGAGCTATCAAGTGGTGGAAAAATTTAATAGCCTGTTTTAATATTGAAACCTAAAACAGTAAAATCATCTGTACTGCCTGATGCAGAGGCACCGCACATACAGGGGGCTATTGCACTTCATTCCTGTGCTCTTCCTCTGAGTTCCGTAGTTCATGAAAAGCTGTCGTACAGTTCCAGTGAAGTTTGTTGTACAGCAAAATGCACTGGGAAATGATTGTGTTTGTGATGACTCGAGTGTAACGGGACTGTCAATGCAAGATGATCTTGTTTCATCCCTGCAATGATGATCTAACGATGCAGGGAGAGGTCTGTAGGGAGAGGTTGTCGGTCTCCATCAGCCTCTTTTTTTTGTGTGTGTGTAGAGAAAACAAGCTTTCAGGAACAAAACTTTCAAACTGAAATGGTGATCATAAAGTGACATTTATAACATGCAAGTCAAGCTTTCAGGAACAAGACTTTCAAACTGAAATGGTGAACGTAAAGTGACATTTATAACATGCAAGTGCATACCTTGGTGGGGTTCCCAAGGATCTGATGGACTTGTACAGGGATTTATTTTGTTGTTGCTGTTACTCTTTTATCTCAAAGTAAATATATATGTGACTTACCAGCTGGACTGAGTTAGTCTGCTTATCTTTCAAGGGTGCCTGAAGTATCAATTAAACAGAAAATAACTGCTGTTTCTCTTCTAGGTTTTTGAAATACACACATACAAAACAGGCTTTCAAGTCTGAAGAAGTGAGTAGATTGCAAAAGTAACTATCTCTGTTTCCAAATAGTTTTTGCAGACTGCCTGTAGTTTGTTTTAACCACACCTGATGCTCATTCCTTTTCTAAGTTCCCAAGAGGTAGAATTTAATAACTATAAGGGAGAAGGGGGAGGGGTTTTTGGATCTCAAGTTGGTTAGCAAGACTGAATTCAGATTACCTTAGAGATGACAATGTGATCTTTTCTGTAGACGAAAGGTCAAGATCTAGTGCAAAGAAGTATACTTGGACATATTCTTCCTGAAGCAATGGTTTGTTATTTAGAAAACTATGAACCAGAAAAATTTTCTGAGATATTCCTTGGAGAATTTGACACTCCCGAAGCAATTTGGAGCAACGAAATGAGGTAACTGTTTTCTGTCAGGAGGACAAATAAATCTGAATGACATCTCATGGTGAGGAGGTCTTGCCTTTGACACTTCTAAGGAAAGCCAAAAATACCTTGATTCCATGGCTTCATTACTTCTGTTTGCCTTCTGCAAGGGCAGTGTCCTGCATTGCCCTCTGCCCCTATCAAAATTAACAGGGGTTGGAGGGTGTGGAATTGGCATAGGGAAGGGGAATATTTCCTTGAAGATCTGCCAACGTTTTACACCCACCTCTATCATAACTTAGATCCTTTCCCGAGGGGAGGCTTTGCTGTTTGTGTACTGCTTTATACTCACTGTGCTCTTTTATTACTAACACCTATCTATAAGATATACCTCTAATATTACAATACACTTCTAGGGTCTCCTAAAGTAGAGATGCTGAGGGAGCACCAAATGGCACTTTTTGTTTTTAATAAACTGATTTTCGTGCCATTGAAATAGCTTTATAACAGAATAGGACTGCATCCTATTCTGAATCCCTTCTGAAACATTGGAAACTACTAGGGAAAATCAGGTCAGAAGAAGTCATTGAACACACTTGTACAGTCATTGAGGATTGAGTACTGCTCAGCTAATGTTAAACCAAACTTTAACTTTTTTAGGCGTCTTATGATAGAGAAGATTGCTGCTCATCTTGCTGACTTCACCCCTCGTCTTCAGAGCAATACAAGAGCACTCTACCAATACTGTCCTATCCCAGTTATCAACTACCCACAACTCGAAAATGAGCTGTTCTGTAATATTTATTACCTCAAGCATCTTTCTGATACAGTCAGATTTCCAGACTGGCCAATTAAAGATCCAGTAAGTAAGAAGTATTTTAGGATTCATTTAGTTCTTGATCTTTCAGAATCCTAAAAGTGGGATTTGTAACAAATTATAAGGAAATAAATGTTAGGCTTATTGTAAGTAACTGATTGTTCCTGACTTTTGGTTCATAAGCAAACAGGTTAAACACTTCAGCTTGAAGCAGCATAGTCTGCATGCCATATAGCAACTATGTGTTAAGTACATCCTCCTTGTGGTGACAACTAAAAAAGCAAAGTAAATCATCCAAGAAACATCAGATAGTGTTTCAATGAACCTCAAGTGATTGGGGGGAAAGGGGAGGGTGGGAATCATCACTTTTGAGTTATTTGTCTGTGCTGGACAAGTCACTGAGCTAACAGTATCAGTACGTTAACTGAATTGAGATCTTTTTGGTACAAGCCTATGGACTAGATCTGTCTAATCAGCTTTGCTTTTTTATGCATCTTTGTTGCAGCTTTTGTAGCCTTAAGATTTGAACTGCATATCATTTAAGTGCTTCTCCCTCTTACACAGGCATTTTAACCTTAAGGTGTTCTTATCTTGAATCAAACATAGTACTGCAGTGAAGCCAAGTCTTAATCGCTTCCTGACTTGGGGGGAATCATAACTGCTAAATGTAACAGGATTGAGTGATATTTGATACTGGTTCAGTAATAAAGCAGCACTTTATTAATAAAGATATAATGTACTGATGTCTATATAAATGAATGCTAATAAGCTGTCACTTATTTAGGTTAAACTGTTGAAAGATACACTAGAAGCTTGGAAGAAAGAGGTAGAAAAGAAGCCACCTACCATGTCAATAGATGATGCTTATGAAGTCCTTAACCTTCCCAAGGGACAAGGCCAGTAAGTTGTTTTCAGTATTTGAAGTTGTATACATTTACATAAACTCTGCACACTGAACAAATGGCAGCTTCCTATCTTGGTACTGGCAATCAATTTGTGGTACCAGTTCAGTTGTGTCTAGGACCTACTTCTTTTGCTCTAGAGGATCTAAGAAGCAGCAAAGCTTGAAAATAGAACTGCGGTGTTTGAGAGAATAACTGTAAAGTCTTCAGGTAAACTGAACCTGGGGAAAAAAAAAAAACCGCTTTGAGCTCTTCTTCAAAGCATTCACTGGGTAGTTGTGCAGGACTCAGCCATAGTGACTAGAGAATATGGTGGAACTTGGACATGTTCAAGGTGCAGCTTGTTTTCTCTAACCATCCTTCTTCCCCTGCCAAATACTGTCCTTTGTCTTGGTGATAATATCCTTAGGACTTTTTATGTCCTATCTGGTCACTGGCTTCTGAATTTGGGCCTCTAGAAAACAAGTGATGGCTCTTTGTATTTATCCTTCAAGAACAGTGCACTTACCACAAATAGTGAGCTACTAATTTTTACTACTTAGAGCTCATTTACACTCTTCGTTTAGAAGATTCAAGGACTTTGAGCACCTTCTGATTAGCATATTCAGTACAAGAGGTACTAAAATAGATTTTTTTTTTTCCTATTCTGTAGCCACATGATTACTCTCATGCAGTGTCAGCTGGTGAAGCAGGATTTTCAAATTAGAATAGGAGAGCTCTGTAGTTTTCACTTCATTGCAATTACTATTAGTACTGTTGTCAGAATCCAGGTTTGTTTTTCTGTGGTTTTGATGTTACTCAGTGTAATGGGACTTGTTTTCTTGCAGGCATGATGAAAGCAAGATCAGGAAAGCTTATTTCAGGCTGGCACAAAAATATCACCCAGACAAGAATCCAGAAGGCAGGGTATGTACAAGACACATGATAGTATGAATAGTTCCTTGCTTTCAAAGACAGACTGCATCCTCTGCCTGTTCTTACCATCAGTTAAACTGTACTTACTGACTTGGTTTGAGCTTGTTGCCTCTGATGGAGTTTAGGACGCAAAAGTGATCTGTGAACCAGTGATCTTAAGGTTATTCTGAGTATTTTTTTGAAGTATAATAAGGCAACAAAACTGGTGGCTAATAACCTGGAATGCTTTTCCACCTGCATCTAAACTGATGCTGTAGTTTACAGTAGTTATGGGGGTTCTTAGCTACTCATGACTTCCTCTTTATTTGCAGGATATGTTTGAAAAAGTTAATAAAGCATATGAGTTTCTGTGCACAAAGTCTGCCAAGGTGATAGATGGGCCAGATCCAGAAAATATAATTTTGATCTTGAAAACTCAAAGCATCCTTTTCAACAGGCATAAGGAAGGTAAGCATGCTGCCTCAGAACAACGGCTTGTGTTCGTTTCTTTAGTGGCCATTGTGGTCAGCTCTTAGTTGCCTGTGGTTTTGAGTCTGTTTTGTTGATCTGGCTTCTGGCTTGCCACAGCATTATGTAGCTGTGGTGAAGGGCTTCAAATTATTTCATGGAAGAAAGCCGTATTTTGATCTGCAGTACAACTCAATTCACAAAAGCATGAATAGCTCTTCTCTGCTCCGGAACAAGTCAGTCTGAATCTTCCTCTGTGTAACTGAGAGTTACAATTCTGTCTGTGCAGAAAAGGCCTCTCTAGTACTCAGTCCTCTGGTACTCAGATGGCAGAGTCTGGGTATAAAGGAGGTTACACTCGTGTGGCTGTTTAAAAATGAGACAGTAATGCAGAAATTCTGATGAATTTCCTTTGGTGGGTGTGCTGCACTGCTACCTGTTCACTGCCCAGCTGGGAAAGAGAAAGCCCTGAGTACCCTAACCCTGGGCTTTTAGCTGCAGTCCCTGGCTGGCCGCTGCTGGCCTGCCCAAGGCTTTCGGAGCCGGAAGTGTTTTGCTACGTGTTACGCTATAATGTAACTACAATGAATGAAGAACCCCGTAGGTAATCGTAGCCCTGTCAGTTGTGTGGAGACAGTGACAGCGTTACTGTAGGCCTAGGTAGATCGGCTCACAATCATGCTGCAACTTGACCGTTGCTAAACCCTAAAGGAATGAAGAATGCAATTATTTAAAACCTACGATTGCTGTGTCAAACTGGAAAAGGTCCTTAGAAGGTTATTGTTACAGTGCCTAAGACAAAGCTACACTTGTGTTTCTCTGGAGACACTTATCACTTCGAAAGCTCTGAGCCTGGGGGCTTGCTGAGCTGGAGACAAGTCTTTTTTTCAGTCTCAAATGAGTTTCTTTCATGAAGCTCTGTCAGCTTCTAGCATGAACAGCCTTAAGTGAAAAGGAGTCAGGTTGTTGGGCTGCTTGGTCTTGCTCTAGCTCTCCCAGGTGTTGGCTTTTTTGACTCCTATGTATCTGATGTCTTCCACTGAAAATTATGTGGTGGTTTACATCGCTTAGACCTTGCATATGTGTAAACTTTGACTTTTTTCCTCTTTCAGAGTTGAAACCTTACAAGTATGCAGGCTATCCTATGCTGATAAAGACTATTACCATCGAAACATCAGATGACCTTTTGTTTTCCAAAGAGTCTCCTCTGTTGCCTGCTGCTACAGAACTTGCTTTCCATACTGTCAATTGTTCAGCATTAAATGCAGAAGAACTGAGAAGGGAAAGTGGAATTGAGGTAAATGGAAAGGAACTTACTGAAATTAATTTTTTAGCATAGCTTTTCCACAGCTAAAAATCCTAGATCCTCAATGCACAGGACATCAGATGCGAATGAGACTTACTTTTTGGTCTTGAGACATTTGTCCATTCTTACTGTATCTTCTCTGGATGCAGTAGAAGCCTCTTGCAGAACGATCAGGTCTCCCCTCAGCCTCCTCTTTTCCAGGCTAAACACCCCCAGCTCCCTCAGCCACTCCTCACAAGACTCCAGACCCTCCCCCAGCTCCATTACCTTTCTCTGGACACACTACAGCATCTCTATGTCCTTCTTGCAGTGAGGGGCCCAAAACTGAACACAGTACTCGAGGTGCAGCCTCACCAGCACCCAGTTCAGGGGGACAGTCACTGCCCTAGTCCTGCTGGCCACACTGTTCCTGACACAGGCCAGGATGCCGTTGGCTTTGTTGGCCACCTGGGCACACTGCTGGCTCATATGCAGCCGGCTGTTGACCAACCCCCCCAGGTTTTCTGCCAGGCAGCTTTCCAGTCACTCGGCCCCCCAAACCTGTAGCGTTGCAGGGGGTGGTTGTTATCCCAAGTGCAGGACCCAGCACTTGGCCTTGTTGAGCCTCACACAGTTGGCCTTGGCCCATCGATCCAGCCTGTCCAGATTCCTCTGTAGAGCCTTTCCACCCTCCAGCAGATCAACACTCCAACTCAACTTGGTGCTGTCTGCAAACTCACTGAGGTATTGGCTCGTGTGTGAGAATGCTTCAGAGTAGATAGCACCAAGGGCTAGTACCAGCACTTGCTAGTAATTTTTCACCTACAAACCATTTGAGCAAGCAGCAGATTTTGACAAATGCTTCCCTTCAGACATTAAAAATGGGTTTACCAGCTCATGTTCTATTTCTGCCAGCCTTTATCAGTTCTTGCTGCGACTGAACTTATACCTCATCCAATCCTCACAGGTATTGCAGGAAGCATTTAATCGTTGTGTAGCAGTCTTGACTCGTTCTAGTAAACCAGATGATATGTCTGTACAGGTACGTTGCAGCAACTTTAACTGTATCAGCTTCTCAGAAGACACTATATATTATAGTGTATATATAAAATAGGATAATAAATGTAAATGTGCATGTATGCATAATGTAAAATATTGATGTAGTATTATATATATTAAAGACTAGGATCGTAAACATGCATTTCCCTTCCACTTGGGACCAATAAAATACTGCTTTTCATAGGTATGTGGGTATATCAGTAAGTGTTACAGCGTGGCAGCTCAGTTTGAGGAATGCAGAGAGAAGATTACAGAAATGCCTAACATCATTAAGGACCTCTGTAGACTACTGTATTATGGCAAGGTAAGAGCTCCTTTTTCAACTGTTCATTGTTCAGGGGAATGTTCTATTTTACGGGACATGAGACAGTTGCAGAGACTGAGCAAACCTTTCCATAAGATCCTAGCTAATCATTATGGAATACAGAACTCTATACTGCCTTGTTGCCAACACTTATGTTGAGGGCCCCAGAGCTGGATGCAGCACTCCAGGTGGGGTCTCACCAGAGCAGAGCAGAGGGGGAGAATCCCCTCCCTCGACCTGCTGGCCACACTTCTCCTGATACAGCCCAGGATACGGTTGGCTTTCTGGGCTGCCAGCGCACACGGCCGGCTCATGTCCAGCTTTACATCCACTGGTATTTGAATCCATTTAGTGGACTTTAAACCTGCATAATGCTTGCATTTTGCTACTTTTACCTTTTAAATGGCATGTTTATCTGATTGGTTTACTGTACTAAATCAGCAGATGAAATTACTACAGCTGGATCTTAGGCAGATTGACTCCTAGATCAGCATAAACTCTGGAAACCATATTCAAGAAGTTTTTGTTGCCACTTAGCTCTTTAGAACTTACCTTATGTTACATAAAGTGCTGAATTTTGGCTAAACTAAGAAAGGAAAGCTGGTCTTGAACTTTTCATATGGGGTATGTGGAAACAGAAGACTGTAAAACCAGATGATAATAATTGTCTGTAGATGCTTGCGTGTTCTTCAGTCCCTGCAGAACACATGTGTTGCCATAAGAAGCTTACTTGGGAATCTGGCATCTTCTTAAATTGTTTTTCCACAAGTTCATCAATGCTCCTTTCTAATCATATGAAATAACCGTTCAAAACTCTTCCTTTGAAGGGTGCTTTCTAATTAGCCATGTGTTTTGGCTACCAGACACTTCAGCTGTGGATGTTGTTCTGTCTACCTCAGTTCTCATCTCTGGGCTGCCTAACTAGTATCCAGAATTAGCAAGTCTTGGCTTTAAGCCTTTGTTTGGTAAGGAAGCTAGTTGGCTCTCTTTGGTCACAAGTACTGAGGCAAACTCTTTTTCTTCCCTCAGAACATACCACGAGTAGCTTCTCTGGGAGTAGAGTGTGTTAGCTCCTTTGCCTTGGATTACTGGCTGCAGACACACCTGTTCCAAGCTGGAGTCCTGTGGTACTTACTGGGCTACCTCTTCAGCTATGACTACACGCTGGAGGAGAGCGGCATTCAGAAGAGTGAAGATTCCAATCACCAGGTAATGTTAACAAGGAGCAGGCTTTCAGACACCAATGGTTGTCGCTTGCCACCTCTTATTAACAAAATAAGGGCCCAAATGCTTGTTAGAATCACTGAATTACATGAACAGTAATGTTAACAGCGCAGTTGTGGAAGGGGTTTTTTATATAGTAGTGTAAACGTTGTTTGGGTTTTGTCTTTTGTTAGAGTAGCTCATGTTTGGAGTTCAGATGTTGCAGCTGCCAAAACCTGTAGCTTCTAATAAACTTAATGCAAGAGACTTATCTACAGCGAATAGCAAAAAAGCAAGTTTGTGCCTTCAGAAGAATGTGTCTTTACTCTTCTGGTTCAACTGAAGGAGTTGTCTAATGATACCACAGACTTAGCTGAAATACCTGCTTCAGGACTGTGCTGTCCTTTTCTCCCACAGCTGTGCCAGTGGCTTCACACTCCTATTTCCTTAGATGGTGACACTCTAAGGATGACATGATTTCCTCAGCTACTGGATGCCACGAGCTTGGAACAGTCTAATGAGTTACTAACTCTTGTATCGCTGTCAAAAAAGGCCCATTACACTGGTATTTGTGCTAGCAGGAACTGTTGTCTGGTCATAAGTTATTACACTAAATAGCTTCTGTATCTTCAGCTCATCTTGGTGCCCCTGTTTTTCCTGCTTATCACTGCTCTTGTCTGTCTACATTTATTAAACCCACAACACAGTTACCGTATCATGCTGTTCTGCAGCACCCAGTGTTTTATTAGCCATCAGTGAATAATTAGTGATGCAGGTAAATAGAGAATACTAATTCTGTTTGTTCTGGTGCAGAAGTGTTGGACAACTCTGGCTATTCTGGTATTTCTTTGGTAAGCTCTAGGGTTGTTTTTTTTTATAATATTCTGTGTATTTTTCAGGAGGTAGCAAATAGCCTTGCTAAGCTCAGTCTGCTGGCCTTGAGTCGCCTTGGAGGGTATCTCTCTGAAGAACAAGCTACACCTGAAAACCCAGCCATCAGGAAAAGCTTGTCTGGAATGCTGACACCCTATATTGCAAGGAAACTCGCTGTGGTCAGTCCCACTGAGGTAAGCCTCTGTTGGCCAGAACTTCCTCTGGTGATTTATGGAAGGAATACCTGGTCACTTCTAAAGCACTGAACTCTCTTAGACCGACCTGATACAGAGAACACTAGTGCAATTTTTAACTGCAGGGAAGAACTGTCTTAGCCTCAAACAGTAAGGACAGGAATAATACCCTATAGAACAGTATTTGCAAAACAAATACGGGAGCAAAGAAGTTGAGTTGTTGAAGGCTTATGGATATAACAATGATGGAGAGCAAACGCTAAACTTCTCTCATGAAAAGTGGTGCTGAGGAAGTTACCTGCTATGAGGTATTGCAGACAGTTGCTGCTCACTGTCAAAAATAGAAGGAGAATCTGAAATAAGTGTGGCTCAAAGAGAATGAAGAAAAATCAGAATAGATGGTACTGTGCCAAATAACTTGCACACACGGTTTTTCCAGTATATGGGAAACTTGATGCTTTAAACTTGCTTATGAAATTAGTCTAGTAGTCAATGAGATTGCATTAACTAATATCATGAGACATGCTGATTACTGTGCACAATGATCCTAGACCATTGTAAACATGTTAAATTATGTAAATTCCTTATTTCTTAGACTCTGAAGATGCTTAACAGTAACACAGAGAACCCCTACTTGATCTGGAACAATGGAACAAGAGCTGAATTACTTGAGTTTTTGGAATCTCAGCAAGAAAGCATGATTAAGAGGGTAAGGCACTCTTCACTTTAATTCCCAATACTGTTTTTTTGTGTTTCATGTTCTGGTACATCCACTTGTAATGCAGTAGTATAGCTAATACAAGTATTCATTGTTGTCTATTCCTAAGTCACTTTCTTCATTAAGTGCTCTTAAGAAGAAAACAAAAAATTAGGAGTTTGCCAGTTCATTTCTTGTAATGATTCAGACAGTCTTGAGCTTCTGACCTTTGCCAAAGCTTTGTCTGTTTTTACTGGGTCATAGCTTTACCCATTCTACAAGATTGTTTTCTGTCTGAGCTCATGCTGCTTCTCTCTGCTTAAAGGGTGATTGTGACAAGAGCTATGGATCTGATTTTGTCTTCAGTGACCATGCAAAGGAACTGATTGTGGGAGAGATTTTTGTTAGAGTCTACAATGAGGTCCCTACCTTCCAACTAGAGGTGAGATGTAGCTAAAACCTTCCTGCTGCAGGGACTGTT
>NW_010258682.1:42931-49738 GCF_000690775.1 Eurypyga helias
TGATGTTACTTCATCTGTCAGTGCAAACAGAATGGAGAAAATAAAATCTGAGGGAAGTTTCTTTCAACATGATCAGCATTTTATGGGATATCTCTCTATTGGAGCAGAATAAATTGAAAAGAACAATGAGTTTGTTTATAAGATGGGCTGTTTTGGGTGTCTTAATGCCTTTTCTCTACAAACTTGTCCTGCAGACTCTCAGGCTGATTCAGTACTTCCAGGAGGTAGTGATTCTGCCTGGTGGCTTTGCTGTCCATCCGTATATAGATGGACAAACATACACCTCAGGGGTGCTGTGGAAACAGTGGCAGCTTCCTAAGGGTTTGTACCTTTCCTAAGGTACAAATAGGGTTAATGTACTCCAGATACTACAGTGATCATAGAAAAGTATTTCCTGTGGTGAAGAAAGGGGTATGTGAAATGTAGAATGAATTATCTGGATATGCTTTCTACTACTGTGAATACAGTTTCATCACCCATCTAAAAATGCTCTCCTCTCTAATTTAAAGCTTCCTAAAGCATTTGCTGCAAGCCTCTTGGATTACATAGGCTCACAAGCACAGTACCTTCATACGCTAATGGCAATAACACAGACGGGGAAAGTAGAGTCCAATCAACACGGAGATCGGTTACGGAGAGTTGAAATGGCTTTGGAGGCTCTGAGAAATGTGATAAAACACAACCCAGGTAGGCTTAAAACTGAACATCCCTCATAGGCTTTCTTGTGGACAGCCTTAAAAATGCAGACCTCTAGTCTTTCTCTTCCTGTGAGAAGGAAGCTTGTCCTGCTGGCTAACAGACTGCAGCACTGTTGATAAGCCATATAGGCTGGCTCTTTTTGCCTTTTCTCTGGAGAACATTAGCAGTATAAGATTTTTGTATGAAATACAAACCTTATCTAGTTTCTTCTCTGAAAGAGTGGGTTTTAATTCTAGCCTGCTGTTGCCAGGAAGACTGAAACCACTTGGATTAAACTTTCTGTAATTCTTTGAAGAATGTCTAGCTGGGTTTGTTTTTTAAACTTCCTTGCATCAAAAAACCTCTGAGCTGAGCACTGCCTTCTAGTAAACACCTAAAAACATGTTAGAGCTGTACTAAAGCAGGAGAAGATGCTCTTGAGAGTGGGCAGCTAATACCAGCAAAGATTTTTATGAGCAGATGCCAATGTACAGACTGGAAAAGCCAGGGACACAACAATTAGGATGTTTTCCTACTGTAGATGTTAATTCTGAAAGCAACTGCTGTTACTATCACAGCTTTTAATAAAAGCTGGTTATGTTGCTCTTGGACTGGGTTCTCTCTATCTGGTGATTTATAACCCTGAAGGCAGCTGTTACTGCTGCAGATCGCAACCCCACTCTGAGCTGGGAGAATCGGGAAGGGCAAGGGTATTTGAAGACAGGAAGTACTGATGATCAACAACAAATAATACAACTGAACTTGCCAGCTTGTCTTGGAAGAATGCAAGCAAGTAGACAGTCCAAGAACTAGCTCAATTACTTGCCTGAAAAGGAGGGAGTATCCTCTGCTTCTGAAATGCTGTTGACTTGAGACTTTGTGGAAGCAGGATTAACAGATTAGATTTGATAGTCTTCTAATCCTGTGGGAGCTGTTAGAACTACGGTGGCAGACACTACAGATGTGTAGTCTTGTAACGCCTCTCCCTGTAGTGAAATGTGGACTTGGTATGGCCTCCAGTCAGCACTTTGGCTGGCGTGAAGAGAATAACGTATTTGCTCTCTTGCAGGTTCTGAGTGTGAATGCATAGGTCACTTTAAGTTGATATTTTCCCTTCTGCGTGTTCATGGAGCTGGCCAGGTGCAGCAGTTGGCTCTGGAGGTAAAAAAAATCAAACAAAAAAACCCCACACACAGACGAACCAACCAAAAAAACTCAACCCAAACCCCCTGTCTGGATGCTCTACACAACCAGTATAAACAAACCTGATTGTGTAACTGTTAGAATAGCACCTAAAGGGTGTCAAGACCGGGGTTCCAAGGTGTCAGTTCCTCCTCAGTGGAACACATGATAGCTTCTTGCCTGTGTCTTTGCTCCCTTCTTCCCTGAGGCAGCAAGACAATCTGGTGGCAGGAATAAACATCTTGTAAACACTAGCTCTGTTGGCCAGTGAGGTGACTGACTTCATACACTGCATTTTCTGGACAATATGTTAACAGCTGGAATATAATCATGTTGCTTCTGATCTCTTACAGGTAGTGAACATAGTAACAAGTAACCAAGAATGTGTTAACAACATTGCGGAGGCAATGGTTCTTGCTAACTTACTGGCACTCCTGCATTCCTTACCTTCAAGTACGTACCTTCGAATTCTTTGTCTTGCGAGGCAAAGGCTTTCCAACCCAGAAATCAATCAGAATGCAGCTGGCTGAGCTTACTGCTCAGTTTTAGGTTAAACCCGCATTTCGGTGGGGATGGTTACCTAGAGTATTTCTTAAAATCTTTGTCTTAAGTATGTGAGCTGAAATACAGGAATTGCAGGTGTCTGAATTGTGCAGTATTTCATTGAGTAATTCTTTTAGTGAATTTAGGTAGCAAACATCTAATTAAGAAGTTATGCTGTACTACAATGTGTGATTGATTCAACATTCCTTAACTAACTGAATTTAGCCAGAAATCCCAAAGCTTGCAGTTGTTGTAAGCTTTACTGCAGTTTTGGTACAACTTTCTCTTAAGATCAGTTTAGTTCATCTTGGGTTAGTTAATAGTCTGTATGGCAAAAAGTTCTTAATACATTTTATTTTGACAGGTCGGCAGCTTGTCCTTGAAACTCTGTATGCTTTGACATCTAGCACAAAAATAATTAAAGAGGCCATGGCAAAAGGTACAGTATTACACTGAAAGCAGATGTTTCTGCAACACTGGACTTAAGTTTGGCTGCTGTATTTACTTATTCTTCCCTTTAGAACAATCAGTGTATGAATTCACCAATTCCACTACTTGTGACTAGAAAAAAGTGTTTTTCTCTCTCTTTGTACAGGTGCTTTAATCTACTTATTGGATATGTTCTGCAACTCAACTCACCCCCAGGTCCGAGCCCAAACAGCAGAGCTCTTTGCCAAAATGACTGCCGATAAGCTGGTGGGTCCAAAGGTAAGGATCTCAACAGCTCTTGTTGGAACTCTTATCTTGATATCATCTGCCTCTCGGAACACAAAAAACTTCTGTGACTGAAACATTCCAGTGAAGAGCGGCCTGGTGTTCTCAAAGTAGTTAACTCTTAATCTGTGAGTGGACTTCTAGAAGCTGTCGTATTTCTTGTAACTACTCTAGCAGTTTGGGTTCCATTGGTAATGACGTTAATGTTAGATACCTAGGTTTCAGACCTGTCACTGGCTACTGCCACTTCAAATGGTAGTGCTATGTTATTTTCTGGTGCTGTGTTCCAGCAGTTGGCGCTACAGCACTACAAGTAACTGGACCTCCTGGAGCTCTTTTTTTCTGTCCGTTTGTTGTGCGGTACGCTAAATGCTGCTTCTGTTCATCCTTTCCAGGTTAGAATTACACTCATGAAATTTCTACCTGGAGTCTTCATGGATGCCATGAGAGACAACCCTGAAGCTGCTGTTCATATCTTCGAGGGAACTCATGAGAATCCAGAGTTAATTTGGAATGACAACTCCAGGGAGAGGGTATCAACAACCGTTCGAGAAATGATGCTTGAGTACGTGGAGACCTACTGACTAAGTATTTCCTGAGCTGAGACGCGCTCCTAGCGGCAGTAAACCATGCAAGGCCGGTCAGACGGAGCTCTGCCTGTAAAAAGCAGAACCCTTGCAAGCCAGACTTGAGTGAAAAGAAACTTGTTCACTGTTTGTATATTGTACCTGTAGCTCAGTGGTGCCAGTGCCGTTTGTGTGCAGCCCAGCTATTTGCTCACTGCCGTAAGATTTGGGAGGGGGCTACAGTGAGGAGAAAATGGGGTTTAGAAACTGGAACTACTTCACAGGCATGGAGGGAGACGGAGGTGTCATGTAGGGAAGGCGACTGCTTCTTTTACTGCTCGTTAAAACCTACTTTCTCTTTAAAGGCACTTTAAACTTCAGAGGGACAACCCTGACACTAACTGGAAGGTAAAAGCCTACTCTTTCTGCTTTGAGTCTGTCCAGGGAGACTGTAAGCCAGCTGATAACACATGCATGTATGTAACTGTGACAGGCTTTCCTCTTAAAGCACCAACAGGAACTCGCTGTTGTGCTAACCTAACTGTAGTAACGGACTTGTCAGTTCACCCTCAGTTCTTGTACATTGAAATCAGATGCTTTATTGGCAGTGGTTTTGCCAGTAATGCTCTAAACTTTCTGATAGCTCAAGTCATTCTAAAACTTAGAAGAAGTCAGTAGCAAAGGTAAATACTGGTTTGCTGGAAATGAGTCCTGTCACTTATTACAGAGCTGTAGTAAACTTGCTCTAGGTAGATGTTCAGGAACGTTAGCGAGTCAGTCTCAAAAGTTGTCCTGTGCCATCCCATCACATCAGGTCTGTCAGTGGGGTGTTTCAGCCTGTAGTATTGCCCAGTATCGGTGAAAGGCCAGCCATGACTTCCTCCTAGCAGTGGTCAAGTTCAGCATTACAGCAACCTCTGAACACAGACTGGATGGCTATTTTGATGCAGGTGTGAACTGGAAACAGCCCTAGGGTGATGGTGAGAAACCTTCCCCTGCAGCATGCAAGAAAGGCAAGGCCTTGCTGCTGGTAATTCTTGAACGAGTGGTTACCACCAGTGTAGCTGTAGAGTCAGCTACTTGGGTTCTTTGAAAGAAAAGTCTGTTGTAGTCGTACTGCCTACACCGTTCTTTCTACTTGTACTTCATACCTCATGTTTCTTCAAGATGAAGCATGATCTTGCACCGCTTCGTTTTGGGGAATACAGTTAGTTCAGTGACCCCTACCACTTAGTCGTGATGCTAAGGAATCAATTCCTGCTCTCATACCCCTGCCAGTAACTCCTCCTACTTTACAATTCAACAGCTGCCTGAAGACTTTGCTGTGGTGTATGGTGAGGCAGAAGGTGAACTTTCAGTGGGGGGAGTCTTCCTAAGGATCTTTATTGCCCAGCCGGCCTGGGTTTTACGGAAACCAAGAGAATTTCTCATTGCACTGTTGGAAAAGTTCACTGAGCTACTGGAGAAGAACAACCCCCATGTAAGATGATTTTTCTGATTCTGCTCTCTGAATTTATTTACTGTCATAAGCAGCTAGTCTTTGCTCTCTGACTAACTTAGATTCTCACACTTTCTACCCAGCTTGAATAACTTTTTTTTTTGTCTGACTCTGTAAAAGCATGTAGGTATGTTTAGGCAACTTCTCCACGTGAGTCAGTGCTTTTCAATTCCCTGAAGCCACAGAACTAGCTTCAGGATGTCTTGGAGGCTTATTTTGTAGCAATGAGCCTTAACAATCAGGACTGTCTTTAATTATTCCATGACTAACCAGCCTAAGAAAATGGTACATGTAGTACAGTTCCTAAAAAAAAAAAAAAAAAAATTTGAGCTCTTGACACCTTGTGTCTTCCTGCAGCACTGACTTCCCACTCTGGTGTCAGCTGTGACCTGTACACCAAGATGTGTGGTATGAAGATGTGTTCTGCACGCCTGCGGCCAGTGTGGCGAGCGCTGCTGCGCAGACTGCAGAACTCCTGAAGGCGTTGCGGTGGTCAGCCCGAATATCCGTGCCGTCACGCTTTCGCCGAGCGGGTCGGCATGCGCGCCGCTGCGCCTGCAGAAGCTGCAGCAAGACGCTGGCTTCTCTAGGCGCTGGGAACGGAGCATAGAAACTTCTGTGTGACCTGTGCTCATGAAACTAGTGAATGTCTGCCACTGCTGGAACTGAACATGTTCCTCTGAACTTCTTTTTAACAGTTTCAAAGCAAATGACATGATAAAAGCATTAAGGAAACAATCTGTAATGCAGAGCAAGTGCGAAATGTTTCTGTTCTCTCGATAGGTAAGGCTTTACTGAGTTGTATCTTCTGTTGGTGTTTTGCCTCTCTGCAGGGGGAGACTTTAGAAACCATTACCACTGCAACTGTGTGCCTGTTCAGTGCCCAGCCTCAGCTCGCTGATCAAGTTCCTCCACTGGGTCATCTTCACAAGATAATCCAAGCTATGAATCACAAGAACAATGCCATTCCTAAAAGTGCCATTCGTGTCGTGCACATACTGTCTGACAATGAGGTACTGAACCAGTTGGGTGCTCAAGGGGAGTTCTCTGGGGTGTTCCTGGAAGGGCGTTACCTTGACTGTCATTACCAAGTGCCTGATGAGCAGGGACTTAGAGCTAATTAATGGGGAATTGAGAGAGACACTGAGAAATCGATGGTCTTGGCTGACTATATCTGCCATAACTGTCAAGCTCAGCATAAAATAAAGTCCTCTGGGTGTTTGTCTCTGTAGCTTTGTGTTCGAGCAATGGCATCACTGGAGACCATTAGCCCGCTCATGAACGGAATGAAGAAGAGATCAGATGTAATTGGTGTAGCCTGTGAAGCAATTAATCGAATGTTTCAGAAGGAACAAAATGACTTGGTAGCCCAAGTAAGTACTGTATTCTCAGCCAAATATGATCGTTTGTTTTTTTCTTTTACAATCTCATTTGTTCAGTAGAACAGAGGGTGCCATTCAACTTCCGTGCCCAGGAGGCTCCTGGGAAGTCATCTAACTAATGTGCTTTTCCTGTTGGAGAGGTCAGAAGTTGGTCCTTTATCCAAAACGCTGACCTGTTGAAGAATGCTACCCAAGCGATCAATGCGTAGGGTAGCGTTGGCTTGTGTCCGCTGAGGATGCGTAG